>NW_008661053.1:28233-55351 GCF_000695815.1 Acanthisitta chloris | reverse complement strand
CTTCCCCAGGCCTATTCTGCTACACCAAGCTGGGGAAAGGGAAAGGAGGAGAGCCTGTGCCTGTAATGGCCAAAGGTGTTTATTGAACAGCAAGGAGCAGAATCCCATACTGTAGCAGGGGATCTTTTCAAAACGGCTTAAATTTTTTATTTTTAAGACAAGAAGAAGTAAAATGATACGTGATAACCTGATGGGTTCACTCCATTTTCAAAGACCTTTGGTGACTGAAGATGGCCTTGGGGACAAAGCAATGGTTTAAGGGCTAAGGTCAGGAAGCACATCCTTCTTACAAACTGGGAGAGGGCAAACTACAGCCAAAGGGTATGTGGGAGGTAAAAGGTTTGTCATATCCTACAGGTAGCACAGACAAAGGTATAAAATTACAGAGTGATTAGATAGACTTTTGCACATTCACACTGCTGTATGAGAAGGTGTCTCCCTGCGTCTCTCACCATAGTAGAAAGCTGCTTTCATCACAAAAACCAGGTTTCTTTTCAAGGTAAAGCCTTTCTTCACCCACCTTGAAGCTATAAGGAGACAATCTTCTTTCTCATCAGTTGCTGAGAAGGACAATTCTCACTGATCCACTTCAAGACTACGCAAGGTTGTCAGTGATTGGGCTGCTTTCAGTCCAATGGCTGAGAGAAAACACAAAGCCCTGAAAAATCAGAATCTTTGAGAAAGCTGCCTAGCTCATATGATCTTTCTGAAGTCTTAGAAAGGGTTACTTGAATTATGTTGTTGCTGTAATAATGCACAGTTAGGTGGGTATGTTAAAAATTAGTTCTATGACTACACTTTATTTTCTCTTGGCTCATGTTATTAATAGGTATATTTGTTTTCCCTAGGGAAACTGTTTCCCATGCCCAGAAGGGGGATGCCCAAATATGGGTCACTATGCAGATAAATTCAAAGAGAAATTCAAAAATGATTTTGTGAAACTTTACCTGAACACTGGAGAGGCCAAGGATTTTCCTCGTGAGTTTTGATTCTTTCCATTGCCAACTATTCCTTGTAAAAACACCTTCTTTACTATTCCTGTTTTACAATTAATTTTAACAGATGCACAGATCTAATTGCAGTTCCATGGCTGTTCAGTTCTTCATGCTTTTTCCTCTTTTGTTCCAACACTAGTGCCCAGTTTGGGGCTCTCCAGTAGGAGAAAGTTGTTGACAAGGTAGAGAGTCTAGTGAGGGTCATGGAGTGGATTGCACTGCAAGGTGCAAGGAGAAGAGATGATGGGCAATGCACAGAAGTTGCAGCAAGGAAATTTCTTACTAAATAGTTGCAGTCACAATGACAGCAGTTAAATGCAGCAATACAGAGCCTGAGAATCAGGGAAATGTCCATCCTTGGAGATGCCCAAAACTCCCTTTGACAAAGGCCAAGAGCAATCCAATCACAGCTGTCCTGGTTCAGAATTGGATGGACCAGATGATCTCCTTTACCACCTCAGTTATCCTAAATGTCAGTTCTCACATCACATTTCTTCCTTTGCCTTTGTAAACACAAATTGGAACCTTCTGAAGCTGCTTTTGCAGATGAAAGTTCCCACCCACAAAAAATATTTTCCTTGAACTTCAGAATTTGTTTACATTACTTAGATTCTCTATGTATCCACATTTATTCTAACACCTCCTTCTTTCCATTCTTACTGTGTATGAAAGCCTTCATGATCAAAATGCTGAGCTCTGCATTGTGTTTACCATGATATGGACTTGTTTTCTCTTTTTTCCCCTCATGAAAGTAACACAATGTCTACAATTTCTCATGTTGATCTCATTAGGACATAATGACAGATCTGACTCACTGGTGTTTTCTATATTTTGCTTTCAACTACAGTGTACAGACAGAAAAAAATCAGCATGTGATATTTTAGAGACTGTTTTTCCCTGGCTACAACCTAACTCACTGTATTTCTTCTATGTAGTTTGGAGGTACAAGGTAGCCGTGACTCTCTCTGGAAAGAGCAAAATAAAAGGATACGTAAATGTTGCCCTGTATGGCACTGATGGGAACACAAAGCAGTACCAGATAACCTCGTAAGTTCATCATTCGTATTCATGCATATTTTTCATTAATGCTTCTGTTTTAATTGACCTTATTTGAGTGATCAAATTCTACCCATCATGTGAATGAGTCAATAGTTCACTCCCTCTGGGTTTACACTGAAAGGAAAAGGTTAGAATGCAGGATTCTAATATGTTAGAATTTAGTGTTCCCTGCTCTTTTTTTGTTGCACTAAGGACTTGCTGTACCTGTACTAGCAGAGATCTGATCTTTTGTCTTTCACAGATTTGTAACTCTTGTGCTGCTGCCCCAGCTGCTTACAGCTAAAGTTACCTTTGGATTTCCTATATAAAAATCTACTTTTTGTTGCTCATAGCTTTTTCTGCTTACACTGAAGCTTCTTCCTTGCCCCATGTGATTTTGTTTATTTGCATTTTTCTTGTTTGTTTCAAGTAAAAAAAATCTGAAGTAATTCAAAATACGGAGAAGGCATTTTGATGTGGGGTTTGGATTTGTTTACCAATAACTATCTGACTTCCACTTTTCCAGAAAGGACTTCACACACCCACACTGGCAGTGGGTGTTTGCTATGAGCTAATTCCAGCTGACATGTATCAATGCTTTCACCTGAGTGTGGCAGATTTGGCAGTACAGGATGCACTCCAGCCCTCTCTAGCTGCTCTTTGCAGGGCCTGTGTCAATCCAGTTGTTGGTTGTGACCTTCTTATCTTCTCCAGCAAGACTTGCTCTAACCTACCAGGCATCAGAGAAAGAAAACGTCAAAGGGATTTTGTCCTGTCTCTCATTACTTCCATTACCATAAGCCTTTAATGTGTAGAGTAAACATCCTCCTCTGAAGGCAGATGAATGAGAGAGTACAAATCTAGAGGGAGAAATAAAAGTCCTGTCTTCCTCATAAAGTTTGTTAAAACTGTAGCATTTTCTTCTAGTTGATTCATTCCAATGTCTCCTGACTTCAGAGAGCAGGGAATACACTTGAGAAAATAGCCCTTGAGGTTCAGAGCATGGGGGTAGGAAGGGACAGAGAAGAGGATCAGAGAAGTATTGGCTCATGTTCCATGAGATGTAGTAGCTGAAGCCTTTACCAGCCTCAAGCTGCTGCCACTTGCTCTAATGATGTGGCATGAAGCAGTAAGATTATAAACTAGGGTTACCCACGAGCAGATGCACAATTGACTTGGCCACGGGGTGGGAATCTCTGCTAGAGAGTCAGTCTGAGCAGCTAGTAGATAATCATTTAGGCCATCCCAAACAAATCCATCATCTGTATCATATAAATTAACTAGTATTGAATCCATATTTGATATATGTGCAAAAAACTCTGCACATATATAAGCAACAGGGACTGAGCTCTACCTTCCCCACAGTGATTGTCCTCTAATTGGGTCCTAATTGTGAGCTGTGGCTGCAGCTTATCAGGCCCACTTGCCTTTGCTGCCTCTGAAAAAAACAGATTTGGAATGAAATGCCTCAGAATATTGGCAAGAATGTTGTGACCATATTATAAGAAATATTGTGCCTCTGCTAACTTTCTCCTCACCTCACACCACAGCCAAGCCATTGACAGGACTGGAAATTAAGAGGAAATGCTGCCATGCCTCACATCCATCAAATGTTATTTTTCACAGGGGAACCCTCAAACCAGACAACACTTACACAGCCTTCATTGATGCAGAAACCAATGTTGGAAAAATTACCAAGGTTAAATTTCTTTGGAACAACAACTGGATAAATCCAACTTTCCCTAAACTAGGAGCTGCTACTATCACAGTAGAAGCTGGACAAAATGGAACGGAGTAAGTATTTCCATGGTGAAAATCTTGAAAGTTACTTGAGAAGATAGGTGACAAAATTGTAAGTGGAGGGAAAGCCTTTTCACAAGAAAACCTATTTAAAGCATTAAAGGAAGAAGAGTCCCAAGAAAACCTTTTATTTCCTTCCTTTCAAGACACTTTCATCTATAGTTCAATTCACTACTACTTCAACCCTTTGCCTTAAATAACTTCAAAGAAAAACTTAAAATCTATCCAGTTTTACAAGAGCAAACATCCTGTAGAAACCCTTGGTTTGGTATCTGGAAGAGAGAGAAAATGCATAGTTAAAATTCCATCACTTAAAAGAGAACTGGGGAGATGGAAACAGTTTCAAGCAAAGTGAAATGATTTCAGAACAGTTTCTAGCAGAGTGAAATGATTCCATCCCACACCATTACCTTTAGGCTGAGGTCCTAAGGCCAGCTGTAATTTCTATTGACCAAAGCACATTGTGACAAAGTGTATTTCTGTAGATAGGCACTCACTCTTCGACTGTCTCTTGGCCTTTGCACAAGTAGTTGTGGTCATCTACATAGTGATAGTAGCACAAAATCTGACAACTGAAGATGTTTGCATTTATTCTTTCTTCAGGTTCCGTTTCTGTGGTTCTGGGACCGTGAGAGAAGATGTTCTGCAAACTCTCACTGCTTGCTAACAGCACATACACATGCCCCAATCCTTGCTGCCAATAAAAGCTACTCATGCATCAAACACTGTAATCTGCAGCTGTAATACTGGTGTGTTGTGTTGGGGATTTTTTTGCTGGTTTGGGAGGCAAAGGTTAAGTTTCTGGACATCTCTCTATGGACAGAATTTTTAGATCAGCTTTAGGAGTGAATGAGCCAAAGCCTATTGAAGAATTTGCCTGATTTCAGCCTGTTTCCAAATAATCTCAAACAAGGGGGAGGAAAGGGGGCAGGTAACAGAATCTGTATAGTAGCTCCTGGGCAGGGATTTTTTTGCTGGTTTGGGAGGCAAAGGTTAAGTTTCTGGACATCTCTCTATGGACAGAATTTTTAGATCAGCTTTAGGAGTGAATGAGCCAAAGCCTATTGAAGAATTTGCCTGATTTCAGCCTGTTTCCAAATAATCTCAAACAAGGGGGAGGAAAGGGGGCAGGTAACAGAATCTGTATAGTAGCTCCTGGGCAGTACCAAGGGAACACAGACTTGCTGGGGAGTAGAAGAGGAGAGGATTAAGGAAGATGCTGTTCTTATTTGAACTGAAGACTAAGCGGAGAATGAGCCTCAGATAAAGACAAAACAGAGATAGCAGGGTGAGTGGCTAAAAAATGAGGACAGAAGTTTAGATTTAATTGCCTGTGAGAAATGGAACAGTGAACATCATGGGGAACTGAGAATGTGTTTTGGGGTGTTAGTGCTGAATCGTGCTGATGCCATGCCCCATCCCTGGCAGTGTTCAGTGCTAGAATTAATGCGGCTTTGTGCAGACAGGTGTCCCTGTGCATGGCAGAGGGGTTGGAACTAGATGATACTTAAGATCCTTTCCAACCTCAAACCATTCTATGACTCTATAATTCATATGTTCTAGGCAGAATGAATCTGAGAAAGCTGCATAGAAACTTTCCAATGTTAGTGAAGTTTCACTGAAATGCTCCTAATCATAAAAATTGCAAAGGTATCCTGAAATTCCTTATGTTGGCTCTCAGCCTTGAACAAAACTGCCAGATGATGTGGTGAAAACAGGTTATGCAATGAGAGAGTCACTTCTTTCTATACTTTTTGATAAAAAGATTCAGCTGAAGTGTGGAGAGCTGACAAATCCATTTCTTACCCTATGTAATCCTGTCTCAGCTCCCTCAGTCTGCTGCTGGAGAAGCAGGCTGCATCTCCTCTGCTCGCAGAGGAAGCCTACCCTCACTGAAAAAAGTACAGAACTGCGTACAGAACTGCTGGGACCTGGAGATTTCTGCTCCTAGGGACCTTTTCTTTTCTGCAGTTTTCTCCTGAGTTTCCCCAGACTGAGGCACTCTGCTCTTTCTGCCTCTCTGGGTAACCTTTTCTCCCCCAGAATATCTCATCCTGAAGGACATCAACCCCCAAGCAAGGCTTTGGATTCCCTGTGCAGTGGTGGAGGCTAAAACCCATTTATTCTGTGTTGGAGCACTATTCTTCTCATACAGAGAAAAGCAGGGTTTTTTTTTTAATTGATTGCATTCTGCCAGCTCTCATGGGGTGATGGGAGGGAGAGAGAGGCTGTAAAGAGTAGAAAAAGAACCATCAGCACTGAAGATTAGCAACCTGTGGGCATACTAAGAGCTGGAGTTAGTTCCTTATGTAAAAGCTAAACTGTTCCTCCCTTTTACACAAGAGAAGAGAATATCCTCCAGCAATTCCAGTTTTAGGCAGAGATGTACAAGCTTGCTTTTATGTTTAAAACCTTCTACATTGCATTTGTGCTTCTTGCCCAGATTAAAAGGCACTATTTGATTTAGATTACATATAAGGAAGACGTTTTTCATTATGAGAGTGGTGAAACACAGGTTGGCCTGAGAGGTGGTAGATGCCCCATCCCTGGAAACATTCAAGGCCAGGTCAGATGGGGTCTGAGCATCCTGGACTAGTTGAAGCTGTGACTGCTCATTTCAGGGGCCTGGATTACCTTGAAAGGTCCCCTCCAACCCAAACTATTCTATTATTCTACCCAATTTTGCTGCCTTAAGAGCGTAGTATAAACCAGATTTTGATCTGGAGGATCTCTGAGTCTCTGATACTTTATCCTAGGTAGGCTAATAGGGGAAAAATGCATGAATTATTAAAGGAGACTCCCCTTGTTATGCTGTCATAGATGTGTGGGGTATTAAAATGCTAAGCCAATTTCTTGTCCAACTTTTCTCAGTAGGGAAAAATGGATGTTTTTCACCACTATTACTTGAATATCCCTCTTGTTGCATGTGCAGCTCCTCACAGCAGCAGCAGTGTTCTCTTTGTGCATTTTCTTCCCAGCCTATTCTGTCCAAGAGGTTGCTTATAAGCTGCCACTTATTTTGTTTCCAGTTTTTCCCATATGTGGTCAGCCTTATAGTGGTAATATAAGACAGTCAGGCTTAATAAATTTAAGGATATGAATTGTTTGTCCTGCATCAAGCTGTGATAAGTCCAGCTCTGGGTTGCTCCTGCAAAGCCTTTCTTGGCTCTCTGTGGCTGCACAGCCACAGCTGTGCAGAAGGAAGAGGATCTGATCACAGGACTTTAGAGGCTTTCATACTTCCTTCATGTTATCCCAGCCTTGGAGGAACACACATACCCTCTCTGGGGAAATAGTTGTGGGTTTACACATAGCCACAGACACTGGAGCTGGGATCTGATGCTGGTTTTTATGTACCCCACATCCCTTTGACATCACCTGCTTCCTTCTGCCCTCACTATTTGTCTCCTCTAGAATTTGGCTTCCTGATCTCAGTACCTCCTGCTGAGGAAACCTCAACAGGGTTATTAACTTCCTAACACTGCAGAAGAGTTTCTCCTTTGTCTTTTGTTCCTTTACCTTAGTATAAGCAGATTCTTGCCTACACAATTGTTTTGACAGTTATGATATTCTTGGCATTATCCTTTGCCATAGCCACTTCAGCAGCCCATGTAATTTTAACAAACACCTAACAGAATCAAGACGTTAAAGTTGACAATAGCATAATAATAAAAAAAAAAATCTCCTTTTCATAATGAACTGGAGCTGCCGTCATCTTGTTTTAGCAAGAGTAAAATCTCTCCCCCCTCCCGAACACTTTACAAAGCTATTACATAAAATGCAATGTTAAACGAACAACAAATTACTTTCCCTTTAGCTAGCTTTTAATGCTAATGGTGCTATTTATTCCTGACCTTTTGAAATATTAGATTTTTAAAATGACAACATAAAAAGAATTCTTGTTTGAAAACGCGAGCGACTTTAAACCACATATTATTACTTGTAAGTATAGCATGCACATGCATCATTCATTTCAGTGTCCCATTTATGGCTAATTGGTATATATTTCAGTTGACATATATTGTTCTCCTGCAAACGTGTCAAATTCCTTAACGATGTCAGTGACAAAAGCAGAATGCTTGAGATATATAAATTATGCTCTTTACCATATAATCATTCTTATCTATCGGGAATGCTATTTGTGACAAATCATGTTCAAAAATACACACTAAATTGATTTATTTTTTTTTCAACTTTAACATCAGGCCATTCATGGCGAGTCTTTGATTGAATCTTTAAGCGTAGAAATGTTTTGATTTTTATCTGCATCGTTTCGAAGCTTTTGAAAAGCTCACTTTATTTATTAAAGGAAGAGTAGCACAGCGTGGATCTTAAAATGTATCTTTTGTTATCAGCATAAGAAAACAAATGGGCTATAATTGTGGATATAGAGTGAGTAATTTGGTGAAAAACGCTTTGTACTGTGGTTTAGGTTTTAGAATTCCTGCCAGAAATTACTATTATTTTGTTGGTGGGCAGCATCGCAATCAGAATTTAAATATGGGAGCAACTTATTTTCGTGTATTTTCATGACATTTTAGTGCGTCTTTCTTGTATATTACAAATCATCTGAGAATAAAAATTGAAGATTTCATGTGACTCTAATTATTACTGAGATATAGCAGCGCTCATTGTTGTCTTTAGACAATGCTGTCCACAGTCATTACTTTGCTCCATAAATCAGTAGGATAATGAGGTTCTATCTTTCAAGAAATATTTGAGCGTATCTTAATTTGGCATTGATGAATTTTCCTTCCTGAATCTCTTGAGGGCTTTTTTAATCTAGTTTGTCATATTGGAGCTTTCATCACCTAGCTACAGCTGGCAGTGTTATGTACGTATATTTATTTCCATACCTTCCTGGGATGTGTCCTCAGAGGTTGCAAAGAAGAATTTTATGATGTTATGCCTCAAAGGCTAGTTTTGTCTTAATTTAAGTGTAAATCCCAAGGTACTGCAGAAATAAATTCTCTGTATGGTTGTATTTAACTGTGGAAAAACAAGGCTAAATTAGTTAACATCTTGTTACTGATGAAAACTAGAAACAGTTTCTTTGACCAAAGACATATTTACTTGAAGAAAACACCATCTTTTGCCAAAGAAATTACATAGTAAGTTCAGATATCCATTTTTTTACTCTGCAAAACCTCTGAAATTGGAAAACAAGAAAAGAGTAAACTCTCCATTCTTAATTGGTCCAAACAGGAAGCTTTGGTAGAGGGCAGAAGAAGAAAGGGGAGGGTCAATGTGATGTTCCACAGCCCTAAATGAAAGAATACTAATAATGCCCAACATGTCACTTACTTCTAAACTGTGCCTGTATGCAAACAGAAACAAGAAGCAAAGTACTCTTTAAATTAGTCTACATGTTGTATTCAGTAGCACAATTAAATTTAGTGGCTACTACCCTTGCTGGCACTTGGAAGACATATCTTATGTGAGACCCAAAGACAAAAGCTGCATTCAGGTCCCTCTTTGTGCTAAGACCCATGGAATTATTGTTGTGGCTCCTATCCTATGAAAAATCTCACCTTTAATTGCATTAAGTGGATAATGGCTTTGCATCAAAATAGAGAGGTGAAGTGGGAAAAAAGGGGATTTTAACCTCCACAGTAATGTATTTCCTTGCATAATGATTTGTATGAGTAAATTTTGCAAATAATTTATATAAACCTAAGTCTCACTTCCTCTCCTTAAAAATAACAGCAATTAACATTACTGGTGGCTTGGGTGCCTCAGTTTGGGGTGTGCAGTTCCACAGGTTGGATTCCCTTGGGAGTCCTGATGATCCTCTTTGGAAAGTGGTGTCTCCCCTGTGTGTGGTACCATTTCTCACTCAGAAAATGTTCTTCATGGAGGAGGAATATGGTCATCACTTTAATTACGTGGATTGCAAAACACAAAACACACGTGTACATCCTGCCTGAGATGATGGAAGAGCAGAAACCATCCCCTCCTTCTCCAAACATGACACACTGTGTTTACTGGCCACAGCCTGAGTTGGATACAGAAAATTCCATAGGAGCTTCTTAAAAAGAAATAAAACTAACTCTTGGTTTAGTCCGATAGCATTTTCTATATTGTCCTTAATTCTTGACTCAAACACCAACCATCTCTCATTTGATAAGGGAATAAAAATCATCAGGAGAGAAGTTTAAAGGAGATTCTGCACTACCCTCAGCTCTCACCAAGGTGTTTTGAATCCCTTGGAGGAGCCTGTGGCCTGACCTCACATAGCTCTCCATCCTTTCCCATCTCCCCTTTGCTTGCAGTTTGGAAATCAGTGCATCTGACCATGTTATACCCCTGCAGAGACACCTTGAATTCAGTGGGCAGTCAGAGAGGAGAATGTGTTTGCTGTCTCTGCACCCTCATTCTGCAATCATCCGTTTCCAAACCCACATCTCCCACAGAACACAGGGAGGGCTCATTAAGGACAGACTGTAGATCCTCAAGCCTTTCCTTTTAAATCCAAAAAGAGTCAAAATATCTTTGCTGGGTCGTGAAAATCAACCTCTCAATCCCTCCCACTGTACCTGAATTACAGACCCTCTCCTGGTGGCTGTGAGAGAAAGGACATTGAATCCATTCCTTGCTGGGTCTGAAGGGACAGCAGCACAGCAGCAGAAAGCAGCATCTTTTTGTTGCAAAGGACCCTTGTAAGGGATGAAAAACTTCTTTGTAACCAAGGAAAATGTTAAAAGTGAAGAGAAAAGTGTCGACACTAAAGAATAATTCTCCTTTTGACCCCCAGAGAAAGAGGTGCCTAGTGAAAATATATGATCACGGACAGTGTGAAGATAACTGTCTGATCAGATAATGGAATTGTTTTCAGTGATAAGAATGAATCCATTACTAATGCAAATAACGATAATAATTATAATTTGCAATACAGTAAAAATCACCTAGTCTACCTCCTCCTCTGACAGGAGACTGTATAATAAATTATAGGCTGAGGGGAAAAAAAAATCAAAGGGATAAAGGTTAAAAGATTAAAAAAAATTCTGAAACTTAAATGCTTAACAGGGAAGTCAAGACCTGAAAGCAGAAATTGGTGCTATTAAATAAAGCAATTGTGAAGAAGGAGATATTATGGAACTGATTAACAAACCAGAAACCAAGCATTTCCTCATATCACTACCTCCTGTCACAGATTTCAATAATTCTGAAAGAACAAAAAATTAAGAGGTGGCATATAACAAGGAAATTAATTATTTAAATGTAGGTGAGTATGCTAATAGTACTCTGGGAAGATGAATATAACTTAACACACAAAAAGCCCCCAGAAGGTTCAGTTAATTTGAGGAGTTTCACCAGTTGTTTCTGTTTTAGTATCCAAAACAGGTCCAGCTGTTCTCTCACTGCCAAAGAACTGCACCCTCAGACTATGCACGTAGACAGGGCAGATATTTTAGGATTCTCTGGGCACACCAAGATGCTCATATCAATTCCATACTGTTCTTTGTTATTATGAGGACTTTTGAGTATGAAGACAGTGTGAAAAATGCTTAATTTCACCTTTGGAGAAGTAGAATAGAGCAGATGAAACAAATCCTCTATGCAGACTTGGCACTACAGTGAGCTGTTTTCTTGTTTACTGCAATTCTGCTTTCACAACTGGTTAAGCAGAGGGGAAATAGTGATACATAAGAATCATCATTCACTGTTGGCATCACACTAGTCATATAGTTTTAGGTCATGGAGCATTGGGAATCAACCAAGAGCTCATGTGATTCTTCCACACCCATCAATTTTGAGTAAAACAGCAATTAAGTGACCAAGTCTGAAGCACTGTCTTCCAACACTCTTCATTTAGAGCTTGATTTTCCTAAGGACAGGACGTCCCATTACAGCCACATAGAAGAGCTAGAGACTTTAAGGACAGGAGGTGTGCAAGGGAGACTTGAAGACCAGAGGTGCTGGCACCTAGTCAAAAGTAGGGATGTCTACCAGATTAAATTCATTCTCAGCCTCAGCATGGAGCTCAGTTTTCTGTGGTGGAAGTATTTTCCTGCATTTTAAATTCACAGTAAAAAGCTCAATGTATCCTGCCTAAACTACCCCAGTAAGCCATTCAGGAAGTTAGAGATTTCTCACCTTACTTGAAGTTCTCAATTGCAGCATTTTTCACGTAGCTGAAAAACTCAACACACTTCAGGTCAGCAAAGCACAAGTAGCTGATCAGAGTTTGCATAGTATAGGAGTTCATGGAAAATGCTTTAATGATGCCAATTCTAAAAGCAAAGTGAGTACAAAATTCACAGTCTGTTTCATAACCATGATTTGTGGTTACCTCATAAGTGCAATTTATCAAAAACACACCCAGCTAATACAATATTAAGCACTGTAACAAGCTCCTAAGGTTTAAACATACACCCTTCAGCTTGCACACAAGAAGGCCTTTAATCAGTGTTTGCAACAGTCAAAACCACAACGTGCCCCAACTACCCACATCACGTTTCACTGTTTGTTGATGCTTCCCAGGGCTGTTTCCCAGTGGGATGTATCCAGCACAAGTCCTCCATGTGTGTGCACACGGAGTGACTTTGGCATCAGTTTCCAAATCTCCTTCCAGCAATGAGATGCTTATCTGCAAGAAACACCATCCACTGCCTAATCTTCAAAGCTGCCAACAGAGCCATAAAAAAGATCACAGGTCTATAAAGCATGATTGAAAGACCTGGGGTTTAATTAAAGAATTAGATTCATGGCACACATGAAACTAGTCCTCAGACAGGTCAGAAGCTGCCAGAGCAGGAATTGGATGAAGGGATGAAGTGTTCCCATGTTCTCTAGGGGTAGGACAGCCACAGAGTCAAAGCTGACATTATGTAAGATTTGAGACAGATGAGGACAGTGAAACACAAATAAAATGCCCAGGGAGGTAGCATCATTGCAGCATCAGAGGTTTTAAAACCAGGTCAAACAAAATTTGGGGGCAGCTTAGGCAGAACTAATATTGTTCTGCAGCAGGAAGATGAGATGTGATTGATGCCTCAGGTCCTTTCCAACCACACACATCTCCTGTGATGCTGCAGTCAGCAAAAATACGGGATGGATCTGCACAGAAATAGAGAAGAACGAAGGGAAAAAATATGAATTACTGTATTCTACTTGACTCTGAAAGAGAGAAATGAAAATGCTTCTGAGATGTGATCGGTGGAGTTTGGCAATGTCCCCTCGGTCCTGTAGCATCCTTAGTAAGTGTGTTGCACTTTTTGATCTTCTGTCTTATGTGTTTCACCTTTTAAGACAAAACAAAAAAACTACAACATGAACTTAAATTTGTTTTGGAACACCTTCGGTCATGTTACCTGATTCTTCAAGTGCCTTACACAATTATCAGATAGAAATGCTGACCTTATTATCCTGAGCTAAGAAAATATCTGTCCTCCTGCCCAATATGTACTACTTGCTAAGGACATTTTCATGGACAAGGCAGCTAGCAGTGTGTTCCCACTGTCCTACAGATAGTACAGCCATCCAGGATCTCTGCTTATACAAGGAACATAGGGAGAAAATTACCTGAAGAAGGATTCTCTACCATTGTTTGTGGAAAAACACACTTAAATATGAGAACTCTTGCATATATCATGCAGGACCAGCATCTTTTCTGCTGAATTCTGCTCTGCTCACAGTTAACTTCCTTCAACTCCACTCATTTTGGGGAGTCAATAGTAATCTAGGTAAAGTGTGTGTGTGCTAGAGGGGGAACACAGGCTAAGAAAACAGATCCATTATGATTGTCACTAGATGAAAAGTAAAACAACTGAACAAGACATTACGTTGCAGTGCTTTAACTGCAATCTTGTGTTAGCAAATACATGTGCACAGCATGCAGGGTATTTGTGGGTGGGAAGCATCAGGGCAGCACAGAGGTTGTTCTTTGTACTACAAAGGAAGAGGATATGTTTAGTCTGTGTCCACTTTTATCAGCTGGTGGCAGGCGGAAGCTCCTGCTAGAGGTGCAGAGCTTATTCCTCAAAGGGAAGGAAATACTCCTTGTTGCCCTTAGGGAAGGGAGAAACACCTTTCTAACTCCTTAGCTTATTATGCTTTAACAAACTCTGGCATTCACAGCTCTCAATCTCATCACTCCTTTCTGCTTCGAAACTTTCCCTAACCTTGTTACTGCAGGAGCACAGCAATACCTCTGTCCTAGCACATCCAAATCCTGGCTACACACCTCTTCAGTTCATCCCTTTGGTTTCTTTGCACTGAATCTGGAATCATCCTCCTTTTATGTCTTGGCTCTGCTGCAGCACAGTATTCTCAGAGTAAGCTTATATTGCATTTTTCATTTCTTCATGTTTATGTCAGCTCACCTGTGGATCATGATAGAAGGATCATAGTGGCTGAAATCTACCAAGTTCTTTATTTTTTGTCATCACATGGTAGTGAACATCATGTCCTAGTTCAGTAACTTTTGCTCTAGGCACAAAGCCAGAGCTCCTGGGATGTAGGGTCTAGTAGATTTTTCCCTGTCATTACAGTCCTTGAAAAAAAAAAAGGTACTACTTTAAAATTATAGCCAGCACTTTCTATACTGTATGTTAACCAAACACGATACAGAATTTCTTGGTTTGCAGAAAAAATTGTTTGCAGTTAACCAACTGACAATATATTAGCATCAGGATGGCATAAGAGAGTTTTTGCTGCAAGAAATTGATCTCTGCACCTGTGGCATAGCACAGGCTGCAGTGAAAACTTCTCCCTCTGTATGCATACCCACATTCAGGTCTCTAATTTGAAGGGGGAAAAAAGCACAAAATTCTGCCTCCTTATACCTTTTTGTGACTCTGCATTGGTTCCATCACTAAAATGTTTCTGTGTTAGAACACAGCCAGGCATAAATGAGAACTAATAAACCAGAACTTATTCACACACACAAAAAAAGGTAAGGATGAGATTTCCAACACCAGTACCTAATGAGATTGGCAAATAACAGGCCTGAATCCCAGTCACACAAAGCATCTGCACTTCTCACCCATTTATCCAAGCTGCATCTCTTGGAAATCAGGCAGCTCTTGCACTGAGTAAAGGAACTCTGAATACAGATTGTCCTTAAGACAGATGTCTGGGTGGTGTTTAATGTAGCTATTTGGAAACTGAAAGCAGAGAAACAATTTTGGGGGAGCTGGATGTTGCTGTCAGGGAGGTCTTTTTATAAGTTGTTTTATTCCATAGCTATTGACATGAACACAACACCTGCAAATTTCTCTAAGGATTTATGTGATTTTGTAGGACGAAAAATTAATACAAAATTATTTCTGCCAAGATGGGGCTGTAACTTTAAATATAAACACACTCATAGGAGATAAGATTTAGAAAAGTCCAGCGAAAGGACCAAATTCTGAATGCACATACACGAAACTCCACTGGAAGCTTCAGCAAAGTGCTAGAACACTGAAAGCAAAATTTGGTTCTTAATGTGTCTCTGAAGACTGTAATTATATTTCCCATTGTACTAGTAACATTAATTGAATGTTTAGCTGAAATCAAGTTCATTACAAGTTAAATACAGTACCTAGCCTATTAGGATGGTGTTTATAATTATAGCCATAGAGCACTTGTAAAACATCTTCATTGCAGCAAATAGGTGGCAGTTGGGGTGTAGTGACTGCTATGCATCTCTGTTCACTCTCTGCATCTTTGCACCTGAGCAGCATTGTAGACTAAGGTCACATACCCCACTGAATTGTCTCCGTAACTGGTGCTAACCATGCCAAATTTTAGAAGGACGTGACCTGCAACTGTTAGCAGAAAAATGTAATATTACACAAACTGTTATACAAGGTTTATTTCAGTGCAGTTGGACCTTACTAAGCATTCCTAGGTCTATAAAGAGGTACATTCTCATGCAAATATACCTGGCTATTGGCCAGCTTACTGGCCTGATAATACAGTTTGAACAAAGAAACAGGTTTTGACAAGACCTAAGAGATTTCAGTTCTCTTTGACATGTTGAATTTTATATTTGATTTCCTGGCTCTTTGAGAGCATGATTACAGAAAATACCTGATCTGCTTTTAGTATTGCCCAAAGTCTTCCTGTCTTAGCTCCAAGAGACACCCTACTCAGACCTACACCAGCTTGAGAGGAAGTTGAGTGATCACCAGCAGTGAACGTCTAACCCTGGGCACATATGAAGTACACAAGTGAACTAAGAATGCAGTAGCATCTTGTTGAAGAGTATGTGTGCTGTTCAGGGGCCTGCAAGTCCTTGGCAAACACTCAAATCTTAGGTGTCCACACATCTAAAAGTTTGAAAAAAATCTCATAAGCAGTACACATGGTTGGTGTCAGTTTTGCTCAGTTACACACATGAAGGAGCATCCAAGTGCAAGTACAATCACTTGGCCCTGCTCACTTTCATAATAAACTCGGTTTCTTTTCATAGCCACTTTCCTAAGAATAGTAACACCCAAAAAGAAAAATTAATTTTCAGGTATTTTATTTGACATGACTGAAGACATAACACTCAAAATACAATCCAGACAAGTTGTGAACAGCTCCAAACATCAGTGAAATCTGAATTTATCTTGCACAGAGGTGAACAAGACCACAATGGTTGGTTTTATAATACAGTTTAAGACTATTTCAAGCAGGTGAGTACTGTGACGTTATGCCCAACAACTTTTATACTATTCATCCGCTTAAGCCACTTCATATCATAAATATGCAGCTTATCTTGGCGATTAAATCTCTGCAATATATAATTAGCCTTCTCATAATAATGTATTAAAACTCCTGTAGATAAGTATTGGTATATTCATACCAATGTACACTGTCCTAACCATCACTGCACATTTACCATATTCTAGCACAATAGTTACTCCACCACAATTAGCTGCTAACTTTCAGCCTAGACTCCAGTAACTTGGACCCAAACTTGCAAGTTGCTGCTTAGAGCAAAACTTCTCCCAAGACCTTCTGCTTTACCTATGGATAGCAGGTCTTGTCTTTTCTCTATTAAGTTGCACAGTGTCATCTGAAACCCCTACCAAAAAACTGCTCTGCAGGGAATGTCCTGCAGTAGTTCAGAACTACAATTCTAAAAATGACTCATTTCCTAGTAAATGTCATCTTAATTTTACAGCCTAACATCCTTTATCAAAATGGGCACCCACATGCCTCTTACAATGTAAAGTTCTTTGACTGGCTTTTATACTACAGACCACAGCATAATACTCTACGTACAATTCTAATTCCTTAGAGAGACAAGCTAATTTTCCACTCTTAAAGAGGGCAACAAGGACAGCTGGGAGTTTGTTCCGTAGTTCAGTGCTCTGCAAAGATAAGCTTGACAGTGCTCTCATCAGACTGGAGGAGGAAGTGCAAAATTATGCAGACCACATTTTATAGTTACAGTAATTTCAGCCACAAGCTCCTGCCTGGATTCAGATAGGATCTTACAAAAGGTGAATAAGAAAGGGCAGAGAATCACTGCTGTGCAGGGAACTGTGCTCCAGAAAAGCCACAGAAACTACGTGTAGCATTCCCTGCAGACAAGCTGAAAACAGCACAAAAATCATGGGCTACCTGATCTTGCAGTTCACCTCCTCCTCACAGGGAATAGGGAAGGGTCTGCAGCCATTTATTAGACAAAATTCTGTGTTAAGGCCACTGAAAACAAATCTGCGCAGAATTGGACTGATTCGGTTTGACATAACATGCAAAGACACCAAAGCCTATTTCTCGTTAAGAATTTTGTCTTTTGGTAGGTGGAAGTGGTAGACAGAGACTGTGTATTACCTGCAGCTACAATACATGAGTGTTGCCTGACTTTGGAAGGTAGTTTTGTGTTTGTTGTTGGTTTTTTTTGTTTTTAAACTGGAGGAAATCCTTACTAAAACCCCAAAGCCTAGCGAGGAAGCTGTATACTCAGATACTACAACCTAAATTTTAACTTGGTTTTACAGGAGGATTCATCCATTATTATGATGAACTGCTGGAGATGGAATGGTCACTGCCTGAAACAAAGAAATGAAAACCCCAGCAACATACTAGTGCATCTGTGTAATGTGCTTAACTGGTATGACTTGCATTGCAGGAAGAATGTTGTATTCTCTGACACACCAACATTTCTTTCCTATTATTACAAGATCAGCCTTTTACATTTCATATCTTACCATCTTTAAAAGCCTATAATTACATAAGCTGATTGAGAAACTATGTTATTTAAAATTAACAGCTGAATGAAATCAACAGAGGCAAAGAACATTTTTATACAAGAAAATAGCACTGTAGAAAGAAAGAGTCTGTACAATATTTAAATATTGTATATACATAAAATTATATTGTTCATAACTCATCTTAAAGTTTCTCTTGTTTGTAAACCATGGAAAGCAACACACAAAAAAAAAATCCCAGTATTTAGCCTTTAAAGCATTTAGCAGGCAGCAGGAAATCGACTGCTAGCAAGCACACTTGGTAATTATAGAAAGTATCCAGCTGGATACTGTGACTGGCATTCTCCATAGTCCTTTATTATTTAAGTGTTTTTTTTAAAGCTGAATGCAGAACACATTTCCCATTCAATTAGGGAATTCTGCAGGAGACACAGAAAACTCAATGACAAAATGCAGTGGATATGTTCTGCAGCTCTTTACTGCGACAAAACTCCAGGATAAACACAGAAAGCTTAACTGCAGCTTTGGGACATAAATTAGTGAAAAAATTGATAAAGCTTTAATTTCCCAAAAGTGGCAGTAATGGATTTAACTCATACTCAATTTATTAGGAAGGAAGGTTGAGATTAATAATTAACATTGCAAAGTTTCTAAAAAGTAATGAATTCCAGCAGGTAATCAGGCAGCTCTGTATAAATGTGCTGAAAGTGTCAGCATTTTAGGGTGATTCTACAGGGTGGTATCAGCCTGCTAATTTGGAGTGGGATTTGGATTTGAATCTGAAGGTTTCAGTTCATGGCAGATAGAGAATGTAGGTTTCAGAAGTTTTCCACCTGTAGCATTTTGCAAAATAAAAACTATTCTAGTTGCAGAAGAAATTTTCCAGGCAAACATGCTTAAGAAAATGTTTCCAGAAACCTGTTATTTGGGAAACATGATGCTGTCATGACCATCATTGCATTTCCCCTGTGCTTGAGTTCTGTGCTCACAGCCATGCAAGCAATGCTTTATTTAATGCTATTTGTAGTTTGACTGTATTGGCTTCTGCCTTCCACTTTGTTGGTCATTCAACTCAACCCAGCAATGTATTTTACTCAATAAAAATTTTTGCCACACAGAATATATTATAGTACTTTTGATCTGAATGTTTTCACTCAAAATTTAAGTCATTTTAATGTTCCTAGACAGCTATCATCTAGCTGCACTTTCAAATCTCAACACAGGAATTAACAGGAAAAGAAATGTAATCACTTGGAGAAGAGCTTGATAAACCAGATGGGTCAGAGGGACCTTGACAGGCTGGAGAAATGTGCAGACAGGAACCTCAAAGTTCAGTGAAGGCAAGTGCAAAGTCCTGAACCTGGGGAGGAATAACCCCATGCACCAGTATGTGCTGGGGACCAACTGGTTGGGAAGCAGCTTGGTGGCAGAAAACAACCTTGGGATCTTGGCAGACACAAAGTTGAGCGTGAGCCAGCGATGTGCACATGCAACAAAGAAATGCCAACAGCCTCCTGGGCTGCACTGGGAACAGCAGCAGCAGCAGGCCAAGGAAAGCCATTATTCCCCTTTATTCAGCCCTGGTGAGACCACATCTGGAGTGCCAGGTCCAGTTCTGTGCTTCCCAACACACAAGAAACATGGACATACTGGACTGAAACCAGCAAAGGGTCATGAAGTTGATGAAGGGATTGGAGTATCCTTCATGTGAGAAGAGACAGAGCTGGGGCTGTTAGACTTGAGAAGGCTCAGGGGATGCTAGGAATGTGTACAAATGCCTGATAGCCAGACTTCTCAGAGGTATCCAGTGAAGGAACAAGGAAGAGGCAATGTGCACAAATTGAAACTTCAGAAATTGTTTTTAAACATACGAAAAACGTGGTTTTTTTCCAGTGAGCGTTGCCAAACAAGCTGCCCACAGTTTAGGCATCTCCATTTTGGAGATACTCAAAACTTGACAGAACAACCTGTTCAGGTTGGTACTACTTAGAGCTGAGAGGCTGGACCAGATAAGTCAATGGACGTTCCCTTCAACCTCAACTATCTGTGATTCTGTGGTTTCACACAGAGACTAATAAAAATAAGTTTAGAAGACTCAAAAGGGAAATAGCTTTTTTTTAAATAATTTTCCAAAGTATAATGAAGGTAATGCTAGCTAATTACACTAACAGCTTGTTCTGAGAGCTTTGACAATAAAGGCCTTGTTTTTAAACTGGAGCAAACAATATTAGGGCTCCAAAAATGTATTCCCTAAATCTAATTTTAAGGATTTCTGAGGATTATTTTTTTTCAGAACTTAAGGAATTCAGTTCCCATTTCTCTGAGTCATTGATTTTCAGCACTGAAATTCTGAAAGCGCTGGGCAAAATCAAAAGAACAAAAGAATACTACAGACTACTAATTTGTTCACATTGCCAGAGGATGGTGCTGTTTAAACAGATATCCCACACAGATACACCCCCTACAATAAACATGTGGGTTAGTGAGCTTTTCTTAGCAGGAAGAGGAAGAAGAACAAGGCAAAGAGATTACAATTTTATATCTTTTGTAACTAACTTTCAGGACCCAACAATAATCAGTGTTTAATTAATAAAGGTAGATCTTTAGGCATGCTTGAGTAACTTGGGAACTTTTACTACCTCTGGAACTTTTTGCTCCCAAAATTTTTTAAGGGTCTTTCGAAATTCAGCCTTTGGTCATCAAAGGGCACAACCATGACATACCCCACCTTACTAGCTGTTCTCATATAGCCTGCTGAAATTCAGGTTGATTAGATGATATATGAAAGTCAAAAAATGGAATAATGGAAGATCAGTCTCACAAACAGGCTGCGGTGGGGAAATGGACCGTTAGTAGTTTAAGAAATCAATACCAACTTTGACACTTTTAGAGGTTGCAACATCAATGGCCATGGCTTTGATTTCAGTGTCCCCAAACTGCATAAGTGTTTTGATCTCCCGCCGGTTTGGCACCGAAGCATCAGTTCCTGTGAGATCCAGGCGAAGGGTGCCACACTTCTTCACTCCAGATTCGGTGATGAAGCTAACGTTATCTTGTTCTGAGCTATAGATATTGATCACTATTACTAACTGAGAAGGTTTGGCAGGTGTGTAACTGCGTGTCACAGTTTCTCCAAGGGCTACAGATTGGTCAGCTGAGATAAATTTGTCAAAGACATCAGTGCACCAGCGTGTGCCATCTTTGATTAGAAGCTTCTCTGGTGGATGCTTCCCCTCCACGAACCGATTGAGCACACCGACGCCGTAGGTGAGAGGTGAGCGCCGCACTTTGATGACTGCAGGGTCTAGACCAAAGAGAACTGCTCCTTTGAGGATGGTGAGACCCACATCCTGAGGAATGATGACTCGACATCTTGAACCAAAAGCACTCTGGACAGCTTGTTGGAGTAAGGGGGACTCAGCAAAACCACCGACCAGGAACAGAAACTTGACATTGGTCACTTCTGGCTTATCAAACACTTCACCTAAACAGAAACAGAGCCCATTCAATAAGGAAAAATCCACTGTGACACTCAGCATTCCATGCACATGCACAAGACCTGAAACTGCCACATCTGTGCCCACACTCAGCATGCACTTCTGTAGTCTCTGCTACACTCTATTTCATTATGGATTCACTTACCTCACAACATACAATATTTCTGAAGTGGTATTTAAAACAGAATTTTTATTTAGCTTCTACCAGTAAAAGGAGACATTTCTTGCAAGAAAATCCTGCCAGTCACATTATGGGTAGTAGGGAAACAGACATCACCTTGCCACTTCAGGTATCAGTGAGACATTCTCAAACCTAAGCAAGTGACACACCCTTTATTGCATTCCAGGTAAGTCACCCCATTTTAAATTCACTTATTCTGACCCTCACATCTTAACCACAATAAATACCATCTGCAACATAATACCTCCTTATATTTTTACAGATGTTCCTTCTTAGCTTAAACCCACATCCTCTACCTTCAAGAAAATCATGCAGTTCAGTTGCAGGCTCACCTTTACTTCAGGTAACTGAGACAGCATAACCTTGTTACCTGTCACAACTGTTGGAATTCTAGGTCTCTTGCTCCCTGCTTACATATAAGCTGCTCTATACTAGTTGTCTTTCTAAGTTCTGACCACTGAAATTTGCCTAATAACCCCTCAGGTATAGTGAGCAAAGCTGGATATTCCATTCCAAGTATGCTTCAGTTAGTGCTCTGTAAAGTGCAGAACAGCAACACTTTGCTCCGTACATACACTGAACTTTACTTGAAACAAATCCAATCTTCCACTAGGAAGACCTTAAACAATAATTTTCCCAATAAGCCCATGTCACTTTCCGTTACTGGATAAATACATTCAGTGCTGCTTAAGCCATGCCTGGAAGTACTTTTACCATGATGCATCATTTTTTATTTGCATTTTGGAGATGTCAGTGATTTGGATGGTCATGAACAAACATGACCTTCCACTGGGGAGAAATGAACTAGATGTCTTAATAGCAGGAATAATCAGAAACTAGTTACATCTCTGGCATTATTTAGCTGTTGTCTAAAATAGGAAAAAGGAAAGCAGGATCTGGGTTTCTCAGTGTATTTCAGCCTTCTGAATGCTTGCAGCTCTGGAAGTACAGAATAATTGAAGCTTAGGCAGTAACAGAATTGAATTACACTCAGTAACTAGTACTAGAACTAGCTAGGAGGATGTCTTCAGGAGACATTCCTTACTTTTATTATTTTCCTGACTGATTTGTAGACAACTGCAAGTTTCAGAACTAAACCCCTTATCCACAACTGCTGCATACTAGAAGCGTTGTTTGACTTTAATTCCAGTTACTGGTTTGGAATAGGTAAGCAAAACATCAGTTTCAGCTCAGCCAGAAAGTGGAATTACACACAGATACGTACTAAGGTGCTGAACAATCTGGTCAATTGTAGGTTTGAAAAGAGCATTCATTGCATCAGGGCTCATCCTCAGCATTCCCTGGGAGGACCACTTCACAAAGTCCACACTGGAAAAGAACAGTTAGAGAGAGCATGAAAACATTACAGCTGGGCTGCAAGGCAATCACCAGACACACCAGATAAAGAAATGAGTGAGTTTACAGAATTTGCATGCATTTTGCTCAGAAGACAGTGCCCCACCTCACTCTTGCCCCACACCAACTGCAGCAATGTAAAATTTCAAGGGAGAATTATTATTTTTGCTTGTCTAATTGTTGTTTTCTTTGCCTGATTGCCTTCTGTAACATTAGCAATGCTCAACTGCTTCCTGAAACAGCTGGCAGTCAATCCAGTGCTCACTCATCTGAAACAGCACTGATTCATCCCCAGAAGGGCAACATTTAGATTATAGCATTAGCAGGCCAAAGCCACTGGAAAACAAGCAAGTTGGGAAGCCTCAGGAGGCAGAAGAGAGCACAGCATTTTTAATGAGGCATAGCATTTGTTAACTGAATACAGGCATTATGTTATTCCATCACTAATATACATCTATATAGCTCAGTAATTCCCCTTTCATTCATGCACATTATATGTCAACCTTTATACTCTTTCTACCCTGTTATCCAATTAATTTCATTTCATTTGAGGGGAACAAGACTCACCATTAGGACTATTAATAAAAAGGGGATGGTCTTATGAGGGGGAATATTTCCAGAAATTTTTAATGATTTCAGAACCTCAGTATCATGTAGAAAGTGACTCTTAGCTGGATTCCAAGTCATTTAGGCCTAAACTTACCAATAACTTTAAGAAGAGATGCAGGAGTTTCTTCCTGCATGCTACATTCAACATTCACTGAATTAAAAAACAGAGAAAAAATCCTGAAGTACAGGCACTAAATATCAAATATTCTCCTCTCGGAACCCAAGCATTCTGTTGCAGATTCACAGCCTTCCTTGTTCATTCTCTCTCATGCCACTAATCCAGGTTTCCTGAAGTATGCAATTTCAAAAGATGCAAAATGCCCACTCCTACTTTCTTCTAATTTCCTTTTTCTATAGCATCCCACGATCTTCTCATTTAGGGTGCCTTCTTGATACTGAAAATCACGAATTAAAATCTCTGGAGAGGATTATGTCTCCCTATTGAACAAATTATCTAACTGGTAAAATATTAGAAGAAAAAAACTTGCCATCACTTCAGAAGAAGAATGCTTTCCCCTTGCAGAGCTCTATTGCAGTAGTAAAAGTTTTCAGCAGTGATCTGATACTGTTAATAACTTTCCTCAAGCCATGAACATATTTACACATCTCACATTCGTGGATTTGCTTCAGGGCCCAGGCCCCCAAAAATGTAAGGTTCTAGGTAACTAACTTTTAGACATCAAATTCTGTGTTTGATCTGATGTTCCTAATAAACATGCAAGGAACTCACAATATACAGCAAAGTCAGGAAAGTGATTCAGTGGTGGCCTAAGGAAAGTCATAGAAAGCAATACCTGAAAAGTGCAAGCCTTGTACAGAAAAGCTTTTGCGAGGGATTGATCAGAACTTCTAATTCTGCAAAGTGAACTTCAGGCAACCCCGTTTTCTCACCCTTCTATCACATTTTGACACTATTATCTTTCAGCCTACATGTAATTAGGAAATTTTAAACATTTGTCTTTGCAACCAGTAGTTAACTCTGCATCCTTACGGTTTCAATTGTCTACTTACTTGCTTTTCCTCAAGGCATGTTCTACACTGTGACCGCGAAACTTCTTGTAATAGTCAATGAAGGAGAAAGGCAGAGTGATGTTCAGTGGGTTGGTCCTGTCTGGAGCTGCCGCTCGCTTACGGGACTCGAACGCTATCATCAGGTCTACCCAGGCAGCAGGACGCTTGATTTTAAATTGCTCAATAAAATCTTCTCCAAATATTTTACACAGGAGCTTTTCAAATTCATAGTCCACGCCTAGAGAACCATATGGCCCACCTGTACCACAAACAAAACACAGCTTTTATATTCTGAGCAGCTTATTACGTTTCATGTTGATCACATACACATCAGATCAAGACTATTAGGACTGACATGGAGAAGATCTACAGAAAGAGATAACTTTTCTAAAGGTAACAGCTGGTCTAATACACACCATGATCTTACCTTTGCCTCACTTTTACTCCTATATCATCATTGCCACTGGAACACTAACACTATAACACTAACACATAAACATTTTCATTAGAAGCAGAGGAAACGGCCTCCTTATCAACATATGAGAAGATGTAGGTTGGACTCGTATTTAGGAGTAGACACAGTTGATGTACACTGCCACATCTGCTCTTACTAGGCTGTTCCCTGAGGTAGCCCCTCAGACACCAAGACCAAGGCTCATTGAACCATACAGATGAATAACAACTTGATACAGAAACACAGCAGCAGATAAATAGTCTGAGTCATATGCTTAACAGCTTAGCCACAGGACAAACTCAAAGGGGAGCTGGAGTTCACAAAGGGAATACCATTCAAGGAACTGGATGTTTTATCTTTGTTGAGGATAAATCATTGTGCATTTTTCCCATAGGATGGTAGACTGTCCTTGCTACACTGCCTGTGAAACTACTGGGATAGGTAAGATTCCCCTTAAATCTACAGAAACTTCTATTCTGCCAACAGACACTTTACAAGGATCTTGTTGTGACACTCAGCGATTTATATCTCCACAGTCCATCTCTGAACACCTGGACAAGCAGCAATACACAGGTGACCTCTCAAAGGACAGAAAGATGATGATTCTACTAGCAGAAGTCAGACCAGGACCATGGCAGGAGGTCATGGCCTGAAGGGGAGTGAATAATGAAGGAGATGGCAGTTTCTTACACTCCTTTCTACAGTGTGACATTTGCCATCCAAAAGCATCAGATGTATTAAGTGATTCAGCTATGCCTACTGACCAGCAGCTAAGTTTTACTGAGTTTGAGTGCTGGTCTTATTTCAGGAAGAACTACTAGTAAAATGCAATTAATAATAAAGCGATACATTTCCTTCACCGACAAGTCAAAATATTACATGAATATATAATATGGAATATAATTGCATAAAGCAAGCAGTGCAAGTGACATCACCTGTTGCTTTGTACAGCTCCTTAAGATGTCCTTCAGGGAGCCTGATCTGATGGACAGTCATATCCACTGTGCCTCCTCCACTGTCAACAACGATGTAACGGTCACCTGGTTTGCCAAAGGGAAAGGCCAATGGAATTTGCATCAGTGTTACCACAATAGCACACTGCAATGAAAGTGATCCCAAGGCTTCTCAGGGGCATCAGCACCATGAGAGACAACGACCCTCAGAACGCCAGGAGTGTCTGTGCTGAAGACTTGATCTTTATTAGTCATTATAATGCAATGATTGATAATAAATATGAAAGTCAAAAGCTATTGATTTAGCACAGCTGACAGCAGATTAGTGCTGCTAGAGATTAGTTCATGCCACTGGTGTACATTCCAGTGGGCTACCAAATTAATACTCTGGCATATTTACAAGGCCTATTCTGAGGAAGATATTCTCATTGCATTTTAAAACCTGGATTGCTTTTGACCATCTCCTTAATAAACCATATTTTGCTACAGCATATGGAATTGCAGTTCAGCATTAGTAACTAAGTGCAGCACATGGACTTGTATTTCTTTTACTTTTCCTATTTATAGTCCCTGTGAGAACAATGCAGTGCACAGCACATTTGTGGGAAACACAATATTTGCCTGCAATACAAAACCAGTGAGAGCAAAGTTTCATCAAGAAAGGACATTACCTTCCTCCAGTTCAGACCAGATCTCTCCTATGACATTTTCCACCATAAAGGTACGACTCTGCCGATTACGACGCACGTGTTCCTTCGCTAGTGATTGACAGAGAAAAAATTACTGAGTATAAGAAAGCATGAAGAAGTTGATGTTATAAGCTGCAAGAAACAAGTGCAAGCAGGCTGACAGATCTGCATCACTTCTTAACAAAACAAATGAACAAAAATTATGGCATTGGAAGCAGGAACATTAGAATATCATTTGTAGAAGGGAGGAGAAAGGTTTTTCAGCCACACTGATCTTCCTTGATACTATTACATATATTTTAATATATACTAATAACCTAAAACAAATAATATACCTAATAAGAAAGCTATAAACAGGTCTGATTTGGGTTTTCTTTAAATATTCTGGCTTGTGAAGCACGGG
>NW_008661053.1:10513-28207 GCF_000695815.1 Acanthisitta chloris | reverse complement strand
CAGCCTCTGTTGGCAGCCCCAGCCTGCTGCCAGTTCTCCCTGCACTGCCTGGGCTGGGAGACCATCCCCACATTTCCAAAAGTCACTGTTCATTTTAAGCGCTCAGGCAAATATGCCTCCCCAGCCTTTCAGGGTGTCAGTCTATCTCAAAACTAGCAGCCAAAAGCACTGCTGCTCAGATTAATAAACTTCTTAAGGACACAGTGATCACAAAGTCTGACCCTCATGGTATTTGGAATATATACCACTTAAAAATTAAGCATAATCTATAAATACTATTACAGCAATCAGTTAACTTACAAGACTCAATTGCTACTTAGACATTCAAAAGATGCAGAATGGTCTGTGAAGAGAAAGCAGAGTAAGGAGAACCTTTGCTATTCTGCTTCTAAATCAACCTCTACAACTGTGTGATCAGCAAACAACATTCTCTGTGTCAACTTCACTCACCTTCGAAGGCACTTCTATAAAAACTACACAAGAGGCATCCTGTCATGTGTGCAAATTCTTTCTGAAAATATCAGCATCCAAACCACAGAATGGATTTCGCTTCCTATTTCTGTAGTGCCTATCATTCCAAAACAGACCAGGAGCTCCCCTGGCTCCCATACCCTCCCCATAAAGACCCCCCAATGCAGACAAGCCACACCAGCCTCACTGCACTGACTTGGCAGCACAGAGGGAGCTCAAATGGAGAAGCATTCAATGACAGAACAAGCACTAGGTCTAAGCAAAGGCCTGAGACAGAGCCCACAGCAGTCAAAGGCAGTCCTTTCATTCACTCCTGTGGACTAGAAGCAAACAGAAGAGCCAGTCTTTAACTACAACTGAAGTAAGCTTATCCTGGCTACTATGAACAGTAAAATTCTTGTTTTGACTTCACAGCAATAATATGGTCCTTGGAGTGCTTCTCTGTTTACATTTAAAGTGTTTTTCACCCTAATCTGTTCTCAGCTTGTCTTGGGTGCCTGCCATGCCTTTATGAAATTTTAATTCTAACCCCAAATTAATTCACTCCAAACTTTGTTTTCATTAATTTTGACATGAAACCTTTCTCATCCCCAATAGCTTTTACCATACAAAGTCAAGAAGGAGAGTGGTACCCCCATCCAAGAAAAAGCCCCTTAGCATAAATCCACGATCTGCCAGATTCTGCCCAGCTTCAAAATCTGAACCAGAGAAACCTTTTTCTTTTATTATTTTCCCAGAGGCAAATCCCTGTGTTGTCTGAAAGTGAGTTCATGTAAAATCACATGGAACTGGAATGGTTCAGGGCACAAACAAGGGGGATGGAAGCTGAGATGCCCCTGAAGGGACTGTAACTTGACAACAGACTGTGTCCTGTACTCTGTGTGGGCCTCCAAACACTGAACACATCTGACAAGTGCTGGCAAGGAGAGGCATGGATTTGAGAGAATAATGTAGGGACTCTGTCTAACTAAAAAAAATACACACTCTGGTAAGTGCAGGAATTGTTTACTAGCTTAATCTTCCCTGTGCCTCTATTGTTTTGACCTAGCAAATTTGATAAAATACAGTTTTGTCTGAAAAATTCCTTCTGGGATAGATTATCACCCTACCATCAATATCAGGGCAACTGTTACAATTCACACAGATGGGAAATAAGTGCAATATGCAACAATCAAATCTTACTGCTGCTTCATTTTCCTTTTTTCTTTCTTCCTTATTTCCCTCCAATTTCCATAGTATATCAAGCTCAAAAAACTCTGGTGATGAAGGATCTATTGGCAAGTGATTTACACTGTGCTTCAACCTCTGTCCCTCACTGTAAGTCAATATTCAAACACTGACATTAGCAACAGATCCCAGGTCAATAAATCAGAAGTGCTCTATCTAGCTGCTCTTCCATGAGCAGATAAATTCATTGCTATATCCCAGTACTGTGTGTTCCACTGAGTGTTCAAAGATATTAATCACAATTCATAAAGATGACATCAAAAAGCATCTGTCAAAACTCCAGAACACCTCAAACTAGTAATTTCATTGCAGATCCAATTATTTAACACTGCTTCAATAATGTAGTCTTCCAACAAAGTAATGAAAAAAATAATCCAACATTAAGTACTGACTTAAATTAAGGCAGAAAAATACTGTTGTGAAAATACTAAAAAGACTCCCACAACATCCAAATAAAGGCAAAGGAAGGAAGCTACCTGCATCCTACAATTCAAGCATATATTAGGAAGTATTCTTTTACTCAGAGGGTGGTGAGGCACTGGCACAGGTTGCCCAAAGAAGCTGTGGATGCCCCATACCTCTGAGTGTTCAAGACCAGGCTGGATGGGGCTATGAGTAACTTGGTCTAGTGGAAGGTATCCCTGTCCATGGCAGGGGTGTTGGAACCAGATGAACTTTAAGGTCCCTTCCAACCCAAACCATTCTCCGACGTTTGCTGGATCAATGCCTAAACTAGACTAACTACAGTAAACAGCAAAACAGTTCATAAAACCAAACTGGTGCTAGCCTGAAACATTTCAAGAGAACAAGGACAAGAAATGGTAAGAAAACAGCCCTTGTGGACAAAGCAAACTTAGGCATAAGAATCTAAAGAAGTGAATTAACAGAAGTACCCTGTGTAAATCCAGTTCCAATAGTGTCACTCGGGCTGTAGCCATTGACAGGTGCCCTACTACTCAGGTCTATCATCTGGTGCAGGCGAAGCTTTCGGCAGTAGATAGAAGCAGCCTCGGGTTCCAGGGCAATGATCAACTGCTCGGGATTTTCTGGAGATGCCATTCCTGCCTGCGAGAGAGAATGGATCAGAGAAGTGGGGTGGGAATTGCCGCAGCCTAGCAGACCCTCTCAGAGGTGAACAAGGCTCTCCCCACCTCAGTTAGCTCAGCCCTTCGAGTTCAACCCGCAAAGGAGCTGGTGCCAGTGGCTAAAGGTCTGGATCTGGGAATCCTCCTGCCCACAATGTATAGCACAACTTCACAGGCTGGAACAGGGAAGTATGCATGCACTTACCATGCTAAGTGTCTAACCGAGCAGTTGTGTACATGACAGGTGAAGAAACGAAGAAAATCGTTTTGAAACCTGCAATGAATGGCCTAAAACCTGAACTCCTAATTAAGCCACGAATCTGCCTGCTAAGAGGGGTCCCAACCTGCTTTAAGACACGAAGAAATACCTTTGGCCTCTCCTCCCCACAACAGTATTTCAAGTATGCCTTTCTTTATGTCCCAGACACACACAGTCTTTGCAGAAATAAAGTTCCTTCACTGTTTAACTGTATAGGAATACCCAATACATTTTGCCAGTAATGCATCTTCTGACTTACAACCAACATTTTCTATTTCAAAATCCATTGCTTTGAAGCACATTCACTTTTATAACATCTTCAAAATGCTCAGTATATTCAAGGACACAAAATACAACAGGGCAGGTTCCCTAAAATGTAGTAAGAACACGACTAAAAATAATCTCACATTATAAAACTAACATTTGCCATTCTTTCTATTTTCTTTCTGGATTTTCACCCTTCAGACACAAGTTCTTATGCAACCACATCACTCTCAGAGTTGGGCTTAGAGAAAAATATTTAAAACACCGTTGCCAAAATGAAGTTTCCATTTCTTTTCCATTGTACTTCTGCCTACTGTACAATTTTCTGGTAAAAGAGATAATCTCTTTCAACTCTTTCTGCCCAACTTATGGTTTGCCTGCTATTATTTTTCAGTGAAGTGTCTGAGTACACAAGCATGCTAGCAAACAAACACAAAACGAACATTTTTCAGCCTTCACTTCAATTCATACACACACACTGTGGTGTCTGCAGAGTACCCCCAAAAGAAGGCAGACTCACATAGAAAGACTGCAGACCTGGACTGGAATTTGGCTTCTTTCATACAGCTACACTGTGGGCCGTGGGAATTGCTGGCTAATTTACACCTGCAGCTAGAAACTCAAAGTAAAGCTTGTTTAAAAAGCAATACCAGGGTAAGATTTGGAGACACAAAACTGTCCTTCATATACTCACTCATTTTACCCTCTCTATCTTAATAGATTCCTACAGAAAGCATCTTCCTCACTGTTGATAATAAAATTGCAAAACAACAACAAATAAATGCCAAAATAAGAAAATAAGGGTTAAACCTATCACAGTGGCTCGTTATTTTAAAAGCACACCTCATTGGGGATTATGGTCACTTTACACCCTTTACTGCTGTTGGGCAAAACCTTCTGCTTCAGTTACATCCACTGGACTCAACAGCATGATCTGAAATTAGTAGAAATGTCTGGGAAGGAAAGTACTATGCGATAGAAAACCTTGCCAGCTATATGGCCACACATACTGAAAAAATATTGCATCAAAAAGAATGCCTGCAACCAAACTTTCAAACTTTGGAAAATACAGATCTACAGCAGCCAGAGTAACCCTAAAATGTATTAAAAAGACAGGTCCAAGCCAGACTCTCCTGCCATCATAGCACTTGCATGCAAGCATGTTGGCAGACACAGGCTTACATAGAGCTCTGGAGCTGTACTGGGGATGAAGATCTTGAATTGTGCCTTAGCATAAACCCAATCCTTCCTCCAACCCATCTCGATGTAGTAGGCACAAGCAGGGCTGGTTTCATGCCAGTTCACTTCAACATCACTTATCTCCAGCTGAGCTCTTCTAAACAGGAAGCTTTGATTTGTCATATTGGATAGAGCAACATTCGAGATATGAATCAATACTTGGTCCCTGACAGAAATTTATCTAAACTGGTAAAGAATTAAAAAAATGTATGGACTCTGCACACAAGCTATCTCAGCACTTTACTGTCTTTGCCTTTGGAGAGTTCTGCTAAAAGCCTAATCTGAATCTTGCTGCAATTCTAATGCCAGAACAGCTTACTCTATCCAACAAGGGCTTGGAGAACAAATAGCTCCCTAACACCCTGCTGCATTTTTCACATATATTAAATTCATTATCATGTTTTGTGAGAGCTCTGAATCTCAGCAGCAGGTGGTTTTTTCAATATCTAGCAATGTGGATGAACTAAAGAGTGCTCAGTCTGCTCCATGTACTGAGCATGTGTTAGCACTGACAAATCAATTCTTAGGCTCAGTTTAACCTACACACTAAAGACAAAAGTGTATTTTAGAGAAAAAATAGTTTCTTCCTAAGAATATTAAAATCCAAAGCATTTGCAGAGGTGACAAGAACTGAGCTGAACACACAGGGAATGCACTGGTGTTTCCTAACTTGAGGGGAAAGTGCAGGCAAAGACTGTATTAATTGCAAAGCTAATCTGTTCTAGGGGGAATTTTGGTAAAAACTTCCAAGGCTGATTCTGCTGAAAGAAAACAGCAAACCACTAACAATAACATTTGCTTCCTCCCCTCCTCCAGCAGTAGTCTGTACCATGAACTTTTCACATTGCAGCCTGCATGTCAGGAGAGGAAGGCAGTGAACTGCAGCGGATGGACTCAGATCTGTGTTCTCAGACCCTCCAAGTATAGCAGATGCTATTCTTGCTACTTTTTCTCTCTAGCTATTATTTTCACATACCCAAAATATCTCCTGAGGAAAACATCCAACAGAAATGACAGTTTTTAACAGTTCAAAGCACAGCTGAGCCTAACAGAATCTCATGAACAAAGCGAAGTTTTTACATAAAAAACTTCCCTTACAGAGTTTGAAGGGCCAATTACAAAGAAGAATGTGTTATTCCACGTCATAAGAAGCCAATAAAAAGAATCTTGTACAGTGAAAGGTACATTTTTATATATACACATAAATGCATATGTACAAATATATGTACATATTTATATATAAGTGTACATATATGTATATGTAGTGATCAATATTTCATACCTCATGTATGTAGTGTGTATGTAGACCATGAGAGAGAGCACATTGCTGTACATGTATATGTCTATATACAGCAGAGAGAGAATGGGGAAGGGGAGATGATAAAGAAACATGACACATACATACTGCTAGGGAGGGATGGAGCAATGAGGTTGTTTTAATACAAGCTCTAAGATGAAGACTTAGGAGGCAGTACATCTGTCCCATCATTACAGCCAAGGAACAAGGGACAGATGGGAGAAAAATATTGAGCATGCAGAGAAAGCAGAGTGAAAACAGCAGGCAGCCAACACAAAGAAACGGTGATGCACTTGTTAAAAATATTAATTGTAGACAATTGGGAATTTGCTGCATTTTACATTTGCTGCTTTCTATCTAATCTACCTCACTCTATGTTCTTGCCCACTGCTGCCCAAGTACTACTGTAATTAAGAACAGAGATTCCTAAGTTGACAGGCCTGAACAGGACAGATCTAAACAATGTCTCGATATTCAACATTCTATAGCTCATCCTGGCAGAGGGACAGATGCATTAATTTGCTTTTGCCTAGGGCAGCTAACAGCAGACTTTATAACAGAGCAGTATCTTGACTCTAGCCTGCTAAGGAGATTTTTATTTCTCCCATAATACTCACTAGCAGTATAAACCCAGTAACCACTTATGAAACACGAAGGAAGCAGACAGCGGTTTCTCCAAAAACTCAAATGTGGAAAACTCATCATGGAATTACAAAAATTCTTTGAGCCCCAGAAAGTTCTTAAAAACTAACATACTTGTAGGACATTGCTGCAAAGAACACTATGAAAAGAACTACTCTAAAATTCAACTTTGCTCATATGCCTGAGGACTAGGATTTCATTCTTGGACAGGAGATCTCCCAGATTTTCACTCACTCCACTAACACAGGTCTGTGAGCTAGTGCCAGGGGATTGCTGCTCACTTGCCAAGATGCATCATTAACAGCAAACCTCAAAGTGCTTCAAAGTCTCATGTACTGGAGCATAAATAACTTTACCATCCAGATGCAGGTGAATTCTCAACCTAGCTCTGTTTTTACAGCCAGAGAAGTGTCACCAGGAGAGAGCCACAGCTAACCACAATACATTCTTGATTCCCTGAAAAGCATCAGCTGCCAAGTGTTAAACTAATTCTCCATTAGCAAATATTGAGGTCTGGACTGAAGCTCAGCGTAGCAGTCTGAGCACTACCAGAGAACTAAATGATTTCCACTCATTCTATATGCAGAATCACCATTACTAGAGATTAAAAGATGCTGCTTTTAAAACCCAATCCCACAATGCACAGCAAAATAAGGCAATGCACTTTTAAAAAAATATTGTGATGTATATGACCCTAAAGACAGTGTTGCAGTAGAATATTCCATGTAGTCTGAGCCTTTCTAAAAGGCAATTAAATCCATGAGGTAAGCCTAGATCAAAAGGTCCCATCTCTGAAAGCTGCTGTAATTAGAAGCATCAGCATTTAGCTGTAGTCGTCCTGTATTTCATAACACAGTGAGGCAGAACACTATTGTTCTATCAGGCTTTATTTATTACACCACAGCGACCTCCAAAGAAATAGTACGTTAGGAAATACACCATTATTGGCAAGGTACACGTTCCCTATTACAATCCTTTCAAACCATTGAAAGCAACAGTTAGATTTCCTTTTATGGTTTTTCAGAGAGATACATCAGATATCTTTTTAAAGGGAAAAGAAAAAAGTCCAACCACTGATTTGTAACACAAGGAACATGCCTTACATGGGGAGAACCTGTTTCTCTGAGTTATAAAACTGACTAGAAGAACTGATTGTAAGCCTTAAATACTGAAAAAAAAAAATCCTCACAGAAAATAGTACTTCATCTACTGAATTTAAGATGCTGTTATTATTAGAACTGTGTATTAACAGGACTCAGTCCAATGCACTTCGCATTGGCCTTTACTCCTTTGAAGTTTCACCTGCCTGTAAATCCTCATCACTCAAAACCCTTTAAAGTCAGACTGGTTTTCTGAATACTAACACTTCTGAAATCCCATTGCTGACTGTTGTGAGAGCTGCAGGCTCTCAGCTCACACTGCAGCTTTGCCCACTGTCAGGGAACACATATTCATCCTTTCCTGCAATCACTTCTGAAGCTTCTGCCCTTCCATCAATGCTGGGTGATAACACAGGCAGACACAGATGCTTTCACAAGATCACTGTGTAGATCCAGCTTACCTTTGGAACCAGCTCATCAAAGAAGGCTAAACCTACAGAATGAAACTACACTGGGGCACAAGAGCAATGACCAAGAATCTGATACAGGCCCTACAAGAGAGATGGTGAAGAGGCAGTACATATTGGAAATAATACAGGTACAAAGGAGCATTACACAGACATAGGATTACTCAGTGTTGGTATCGACCACTATTTCACTACAATCTACAGCCTGGGCCAGAGCAAACTGCAGTTGGGTCTAGTTCAGAGCTAGCACATTAACTTGCAGCATGGAGCTCTTCACCTCTGCAAGCAGAGCACACAGGCCACTCTGACCCCTTGATTACCCTTTGGTTTAGGGAGTAGTTCAGGCCACTTCTCTGAACCGGAGAAAAGAATCTGATAGAGACCCATTTTTTACCCATTTAGTAGCAATTCATAAATCACTTTCAGGGTCAAATGGAACACGTAAATTATTACAATGTATACTCACAAATTTTTACAAGTGTTTTTTTCCCTGGATAAGAACTGTGCTTATACTTAGGAGTGAAATTTACTTTCTGTTGCACTACAAACCAGAGAGGTGATCCTGGCAGACTCTGTCCTTCTTACTAGCTCAGACCTGTAAAATACATATACTGGTGCCTTTGTCCTTTATGCACTGAAAGTCAGGAAAACATTTTGTAACCTAAGTGCAGCATAATATACTATATTACTTTTCTGGCAGTTAAATTCAACCTTTCAGAAAAAGAAACAAACTGAGAATGAGGTCTGATTGGATGAATTCTAATTTATTGCTTTGATTTATAGTCATCTAAGACCTAATTCAGTACTGCTCCAGGGCTGTAGGCACTGCATTCACATTTAGTAAGAGATTTCCAGATACAAAAACTGCTACAATGCAGCACATGCAAAAGCTGAAGGGACAGCTACATCACAGCTCCACCACAGCCTTGGGTCCCCATCCTTCTTTTGCAGTTTGCCACCTCCATCAACTACATTACTTTAATAACTTCTGAAGCAACACTGCAGACCAGATGAGTGCAATGATCCATTCTTCTGGTAGAAAGGACATTTTAAACTTGTTATACTACTAAAGGCCCATTTGTAGGCAAATGCAAAAGTTGGATCCCACAAAACTGCTCCAACAAAGCTATTGTGGTTCACTAGGAAAAGAAGCTCTGCAGGACAACATTCAGCCAAAACAAAAGAAGCTGAGAATTAACATCAACATTTTTCTGTTTCCCAAGATATTTCTTGCAATTAGTAACAACAGGAAAGGCTTGATTGCAAGTTAAGCACCGTGCAGAGTGCATGAAGAAAGTATTGTGCAACTTGAATCAAGGCAAGACAAAACAGCAGTTGGAAATTAAGTGCCTTGTGAAATTTACACTGTTTAAACTAATCAGTTCATTGTGTTAAAGGATTCATGATAACACCATCCACTTAGTGCCTTGGTAAGTGAGCTCCTCTAATCCTCCTCCTTTTTCACTAGCTAGCACTTTCTCCAGTTCCATGGCATCAAACTGGGATGTCACAAATAAATGACTGAGATTTAATTACAGAGGCAGAGCATGCCAGGAAAGAAGATGAGCAACATGGGAAAAGACTCTGAGCATTATCCCAAAGAGGTACGCGATGGGAAGCTGGGTTGGCAGGGAGTGGGGCCAGCGGATATCACAGAGCTGCATGTTTTGTATGCAGTTTTGCTTTATCTTCAGCCTTGAGAGGTCTTCACAAAAAAATGTTTGAAAATCACTACCCTATCACATACACCAGTGCTTTGCCATTAGTCTTTGGTGAAGAAGAGTGCTGCAGTACAAAAAGTATCATGAATAAATAAAACAGAGTGAGGTTAGATAGCTCAGTTAGCTCTGTCCACTTCTCTGTTCAAAGAGAGATTCTTAAAATTGCTCAACAGCCACAAAATAAACAGGATTTTCAAAGATTCCTCTTAGTGACCAGAGCAAAGAGGCTGTGTTTGCCAAAGGCTGGAGGAAGTGCTCCTCTCCTTTCAAAAATTTATCCTCTGGATTTAAGAGCTTAGATGAAAACTGAATATTAACATTTTTTTTCCTTTCTTTTTCTTAAATCTGGTCAACACAATGTTTGGGTGATGGTTGGATCCTGCAAAGATCTGACATGTAAAATGTCACAGAGGCATCTTGTGCTTTACAGAGCCAAGAGCATTTTGCTTTCTTGTAAGTATTTGCTATACATATAATGCATATACATAATTTAAATACATAGATTCATATATATTCACACTATTATTGCTGGTTGAGCTAAAATTGGGTTTGTGGCACAGGCTGTTCCTCATCCTGATCTGATCAGGTGCCACTGGTACTTTGCATTTCACAAGTGAGAACATGGTGGATAATTATCACAGCTGCAGAATTCTTCCAGTGTCAGCTTCCCCATCTGTACAGTTAAGTGACAGGACCAAGACACTCATCTCTCTATGAGAAAACTGCTTGAGAAAGCATAAACGAAATCTCAGGCTATGGTAAAATAGTAGTAACTTCATTTTGCAGACAAGGGAAATATAAGCTATAGAAGATAAAAAGTGGAAAAGCCACTGTTTTAGTAGAGGGGACACAAAACTGGAAGTTAACAGACTCCTGTAACAGTTTTAATTTATTCACTTTGCACAAGCATAAGTGATCAAGATGAAAGACACAGAAGGATGAACTCTAATGTACAAACCAGCCTTTAAACTGTCCTTAGGATTTTGGGATTATCCTGAGACCACTTTTTTGAGACCTTAGATATCTTCTCTTATGCTGTGAAGAAGTAGATACTGCTACTATATATTTATACACTATTTCCCTACTTTTAAAATACTGGAGCGTAGGCTTTGCAGTGATTCCTGAATTCCCAGGGCTTGCCCATACCAGAAGGCTGTACAAGAAGTAACTAACCCACAGAAAATTCACAACCATCCCACAGTCTTCACCCAGGCTGAACTCACTGCTGCTTCCACTTCAAATGAAGAACTCACAAGCTAAATTCCTGTGAAAGGAATTTTTAGGTGAAATCCTTCAACCTGCAGATAATCAGGACAGACAACAATAAGGCACTTCACATTTGCACTCACATAGCTGGTTTGGTGAACATCACCAGACAACATGTAAATTCCAGCTGATAGTAAAACCACTCCCCATTTAATATTTGTGCATAAATGTGTACGTTGATAGAGTAAGAGGTTTGGATTAGCATTTTATTTATAATTAAAATTAGTTTTATGGTGAAAGAAACTTTTGGTGGCCAAGAGGAAGTCTAATAGCTGTCTGCAGCTATCTGAAGGTCAGTTGCAAAGACAGCAGAACACAACTTTTCTCAGTCTTGCTAGGAAATATAACAAGGGGCAACAGCCACATATTGCAGCTTGTAGAGTTCAAACTGGGTATTACAAAATACTTTTACTTTTTACTAGGAAGGTGATGCAGCACCAGAACAGCTGCTCAGAGAGGCATCTCTCCTTGGAGTTTTTTAAAACTTGGCTAAACAAAGCCACTGCTGACCTGGTGTTGGCAATAACTCTGCTTCAAATGAGAGGTCAGACTAGGTGATCTCCAACAAACACCTCCAATTAATGTTTCCATGACTCTAAAATGGTGCATGTATTCTACACCAAGACCAGAACTACTGCTAGGAATCTTTCCCAAAGGCCAAAGACCTGCACAGTTTCTTATCCCTTGTCTTTGTGACTTTGTGTCAAATCCTTGTGTGTATCAGTAAGAGGGAGCCCATCGTGTCTGCCAGTATGACAGCAGTACCAGACTCACTGTTACAAGCCTGCAGATATTCAGGTCCTCGTAAGTTTCTGTATGGATTGTAATTAGAACTTTTGCTTAAGTGTCTTGGGATCAAAAGGAAACATTTGTCATAGCACACTTTTTTTAAAATCTGAAAATGCATAGAGCACAACAGCCCTAAGCAGTCCTTTAACCTTAAACATCAGCCATCAGTCACTTTGAAAAGTGATGCAATATATGGAAAGCAATTAGTTTAAAGCATCAAGGATGTACAAGTTGAGTTTACAACACTAACGCAATCTGCACTTAAAAAAACTCTGCCTCAGTCCAGTGTCCTGCCAGAGAAGGAAATTCAGCTCCTAATTAATCCATTTCCTGTATTTGGTTGTAAAGGAAAGAATTGGCTGCTTAAGGAAGAAAGCACTTGAAATTACCTTACACACAAGTGAACACCAAGCACATTTTAACTAAAATCATAAGTCATAATTTTAATTTTGAAGATCCATATATATCATGAAATTAAAAAGAAAAAACAATCTATAGACCAGGATCTCTTTACCTCTATGAGCAACTTGCCCGAGAGCCACAACCGCAATTTTGACAAATAATTATTTTTCGGCAGAACTATAGTTGTCCTTCATTTAGTTTTCAATCCACTGCTAAATTGTAGATGATAGATTACCATGCAGATGAGATGACCTGTAAGGTCCATTCAACCCCCTAAAATGATATGATTCTGTGTTTCAAAGTGTGAGAATACAAACAGCAGACATGGGCTTGAAGCTCAGTTTTTTGCCTTCAGCTCTATTACAAGCTTCCCATACAATATTTTGCTAGTCACTTGAACCACATTTTTTAAACAACCCACTAAAGCAAATGCATCAACTTCTGAAGATGACCTGTAAGGTCCATTCAACCCCCTAAAATGATATGATTCTGTGTTTCAAAGTGTGAGAATACAAACAGCAGACATGGGCTTGAAGCTCAGTTTTTTGCCTTCAGCTCTATTACAAGCTTCCCATACAATATTTTGCTAGTCACTTGAACCACATTTTTTAAACAACCCACTAAAGCAAATGCATCAACTTCTGAGTATCCAACTCAACACCAAGGTTTTCAATGGATCTGCTGCTGAAGTTTGTTGGAATGCTGGCTGTTTGGACTCTAAAGAATCACACTGTCTATCCATCACAGACCTGATCATGCTACTTAGCAAGTTGTTTAGGACCAAAGCAGAATCCATTGGATATTTCACTTCTGGTTACTAACCTATCAATAAAGCCACTCTTCCAACAGGAAATAAAATACTGCCTGTACATTTCTCCCTCTTAATGGCTGCCTAGGAACTATGGCAGTATCTCATTTGGAAAACCAAGAAGACAAATGGGGCACCTGGAGCCGTAATGAAGTGTGACTTTTATTTTCAGCACACTCAAAATAATGAATTTGTGGAGCTGCATTGGCTGCAGCCAGAACTGCTGCATTTGTGTGGTCACTGATTAGATAAATCAGTTTGTTAGAGACAGTTAGGCTGTTTTATTGTGATAAATGCCTTTGCTAAGCACAGCCACACTGCCTCAAATGATTTTTCCTGGTGTTCCTGTTACCCAGCTAACAGTATGGACTGATTTACCAGTACATTTCTATATATTTTATACATTATTTTTATGATCTCTAATTTTCAACCTGAACCTGGAATTTTTTGGGACTGTATAGACTGATTGATTCTATTAATAAAACCTATATTTATCAGATCTTGTGGATTTTGTATTACAATTTGCCTTTTTTAATTTATAAAACCATATTTTTTTATCCCTTTAGGAAGGAAAGTGGGACATAAGGAAGCAAATATCTGCATTATGACCACTGGCTACCAATCATGAAGCAGCACTTTTGTTTATAATTCATGGAGAAGGTTCTGCAGTTTACCTGTGCCTACTTCTCAAAAAGCTTTTGTGAACCACTCATAAGAAAGTAAGACAGTTTCTTGCTACATATAGCAAGGAATGAGCTTTCTGGGTCATGATGAGAGAGAAAAGGATTCCTTGTATTTGTGAGACATAAAAGAATACCAATAATTGTAGCAAACCTCACTTAAGACACCAAATCTAGTCTATCATACTTTGGTCTCCCAGAAATATAGACACAATTTTCTAAGGAGAAGAATCTTAGATGTCTTATTAGGTAAGAAACAACTGCAAGACTCTGAAATCACCAACATTTTTCATTGCACCAAAAAATTTCCAAATTGCTTGTTTTGTTGTGCCTCTGCCCCTTCATTCCACATAAAGTTTCTCAGGTATTGGGACCACAAATAAACCCAAGTTAGCACTATTAAAGCTGAGTCAGATATTGCTGAATGATAACGTGGTAAGGTAGAGGTCATGTTTTTTGACAAGCTGATGGTAAATGGGACCACAGTGGCATTCAGTTCATATTTCACTAGGGTGATGTTGCTGCAGCTCATTCCCAAGGGACTGTTGCCACAGACCACATTTGTGCAGCAAATGAAAGCTTAGCTCCAAGTGGCATTACCAAGAACTTTTTGCTGCATTACATTATATCCCCTAAGGTGCAAGAGAACATTAGTTGCAAGTTTGATGAGTAGCATGCATTAGAAAAATGAAGCCATTAAATTCTCATAAGCTTTTAAATTTTTCATGTTATAATATTCTAAAAATGTTTTTGTACCACGGGCATACACCAGTTACCACAACAGCAAAGCCTGACGCTTCATATTTAAGTCTCCTCCTAGTGCCTCAGGCTCTCTTCTTCCCTTTATTTGGAAATATACTCATTGTAGGTCCTTATGGCTAAAAAGACACAAGTGGTCCTGACTGAGAGGACTTTCACTGAGAAAACTATATGCTTGCTATTTTCTATTAGTTGCATCTTATTCTGTACCTTGTGTTTTCTGATTTTGCCGTAATATTTTTCATTACAGTTCCAACTTCAGCTTGTATTTCTTCTCTGTAACTGAATACTGGCATCTAGGATGTCCTTTAGACTGATCTATTAGCCTTCTTCATTGTCCTTTCTATGAACTTACCACAAACTATCAAACCCACTAGTTTTAGACCCTGTCCACACTGCTTAATATTTGTTTGTGGAATTCTATTACTCCCTAATGATTGTAGTTTTCAGCCTTTCAGACTGTAATTTTCTTCTTTTGGTTAGTAAACCCCATCTAGTTCAGTCTTTTCACTAGGCAGAGCAAAGATTCTAGTTTTTGACTATGTCTGTTGCTTCCAGTGCCCATTCAGGCAATTTCTAAGATCCTGAGAAACATATTTCAAAGCTTTTTAAGACAGGTACAGATCCAATCTTACACAGAATGCTATGAAAACCTCTTATTTCACTTGCTTAGCAAAAGAAAACCTCCGAATATTCCAACTTCTGCCACAGAAGTGGACAAATAGAAATGTACAGAACTGGATTAGCTGAAGGCTTTGTCAACTGCCTCTGCTTTCATGTGAACCTGTCTGAGTAACTAAAATGTGTAAGCAGAGATCAATTAGTACACATTTCTCCCTCTGTAATCTTCACCCCTCAATTAGTTATCCTTTCCTAATCAACCATAGCTACAAGATGCAGAATCCTCCCTGACATATCACTCAATAAACATTTTAATCCCTATGATTAAAAAGATCTTAATTTAAGAAAAGTCAAAGCATGGACTCTAGAGATCCCCAGAAGCTACAAATAATCAGGATGGGTGATGTATTAACACTCTTCTGCCTCATCTGCCTCGCTAGCAAGTACTCTTGACACTCTGCTCTTGCCACTGAGATCTGTCCAATTGGGACTAGACCTCAAAAAGTATCACACAGCTTTAGAACCATCCCTGGACACAGAGGAATTAAGTATGAGGGACAGGAAAAAATGTTTGTGAACTGTTATTCAGAATAAAGCTATTTTGATTCAGCAAAGTGAAGCTGTAAAGAAATGCAACTCTCTACATCCTATCAGACATAGTCCCTCAGGAAGCCCCAGAGAGCAAGGTAACTAAGAATAAACAAATACCTGCTCCAAAGAGGCAATAACTCAGGTATAAAAAGAGTTAAGGATACAAAAGGCACAGTAGATGAATACAGATAGGGCAGGCAGAGTAACAGCAAGAAGCAAGGAGGAGTAGTTTTCTCATACAAGTAGGTTAATTACAGTCAAGTTTTTGTAGGTGTGAAAAAACCAACCATTTTAGAACGGGTTTCAGAAGAGGAAAATGAGTAAGCAATACAGATGTTCATGTCCAGGACGTGCAGCTTATGCCTGAGATGACACACAAGGAGTCAAATGTAGGTTGATTCCCTGAAAAATGTGGGGCTACAAAATTCTTTAGTGGCAATATTCTGAAGAGCTACAAACCAGGTCAGATTACAGCTGCCAAAGCCAAGGAAATGAGGTTGCAGCAACTAAGATGCAAAATCGCTGACAGCTTGGATGAAAGCTCAGCAGTATGCAGAGACAGGAAAAGCTGTCATGCAGACAGAATTAGCAGGATTTTGATAGGCTGGATAGAAAGAGGAAAAACTGTGGGCTGAAGGGAACACCCAGATTACTCATTCAATGAGAAAGCAGCACAGCAGCTGGAAGGGGACAGTGCAGAATTCCTTGGGCAGATTAAGAGCTCCAGGTTAGCAATGCTTTGTTTAAGGCAAAACAGAGATGAGGGGATGGCACTAAGATTGTAAACTGTTCAAAAGCTGATGGATGGTGAGCACAGAAGCAGATTTCCAGCACTTCATACTTTACTTTATTAATTCCATTTGCTTTGCCCAGACGACTACTTAACCGTTCCAGAAAGTCTGGGCTTTACATTGCGAACCAGTGACTGAAGCCATTAGTACTTTTGTTCTCTAAGAGCTACCTCACTTGACACAGATTACTCTGCAGATTGTCACAGCTCATCAACATTTACCACTAGTTAACTCTCAGCTTAGACTAGTGGTTGTACTTCACTGTGTTTCCAGGAACAAGGTTTCTACCACCGCCTTTTCACACTCTTCTCTACACAGTGTCCCGACATCTTACGCCAACAAGTGCTCATTTTCAAGATGCTTTCATCTTCCAATAGCTAGCAACAAGAGCTGCAACTTCTGATCCATCTGCACATACTGGTTTGAGGAACATGTTGGATCCAGCAATAGGAACCTGAAAGACTGAACGGCAATTCAGAACTCTCAGTTTTCTGCACTTCTTTCTTCATCCCCACTACTTTTTAAAAAAAATCAACTGTGTCAAGTTAACATAAATTACTTCCCTAAACTCAGGTTTTCCTGCAATTGATCACACACCCCGAGTTAAAAGCCTTGTCAGTCCTTGCTGTTTATCAAGCTTGCCCATAAAAGTACACAATCACAGACACAACCACAGACACAAACACTAATTAACAACATTCCATTGTGCCACAAATGAGAGATGTCAAGAGATCTACCTTACCCTGCCCTGCTCCTTACACAGCTCCCACTTCACGAGCACACATGCACACAGACAGCAGGCAGACAACAATATACAAAGATAATGAATGGGTCTCTAGTGTTTCAGATTTACCTACAACCGTGTCCTTCCATCAGAACTTTAAGAGTGTTTTGCTTCTGGCACTAGCATTAGCAATCCCACAATACAGACTGTTAAGAAAAACGTTGCTCAACATTAGAGATAGTTAGAAACAGAGTCAGAAAAATCTGGGGGCTTCCCAGGAGTACTCTGCAAATTACTCAAGAACTACCAGTGGATATTTGACAAACTGCATTGCAAAGCTGCTGCCAATGGGTTACGCAAGTCTCTGACCAAAAAGTAAAAAAAGAAAACAAACTGATAATGAATATCCTGATGAAAAGGAGAATGTGTACATCTCACGTATTAAAGACACAAACTGAATTTGAAATAAAGGACATGCATATGGAAAGTGC
>NW_008661053.1:307-10488 GCF_000695815.1 Acanthisitta chloris | reverse complement strand
GAAAGAGTTAAATGCAGATAAGCCTCTTACTGGTGAAAATAACATTTGAATTTAATTTTACATCCAGACTATCTGGTTCACAGCCCTTTCATTCCTACTGTGGGAAAATAGGAACCGGAAAAAAAGGTCCCACCAAGGAAGCTCTTTCTTTCCCTCCTTTTTTTTTTTTTTTTTTTACTTTAAAAGTCTGTGATGACCTAAAGAAAATAACAAACCGAAACTGTGTCCAGTATTTTAAAATCAACTTTCCCTTAGGTCTCAAAACTGCATCTGTTCCATGTGCACTGAACTCAGCAGGACTACATCGTACAAGATGATTAAAACATCAGAGTCTGCAGTGAGGGACACCAATACATAAAAATAAATAGAAAGAAAAATGCATTTAAGAGGTGAATACATATAACTTACAGCTACTGCTGTAACTCCTCTTTCAATGATTCTAGACCAGATTTATACAGTTTATATTAGAGCAAATTGTCCCAAAGACAGTTTATCATTTAGCCTATCAACTAGGGCTTTGAAGGGGCATTTCTACATTCAGCCTGTAATATTACCTTATAGGCAGCTTGTCTCATGAATTGCTTTGCAGGCTGCTTCCAAATGGCAGGTACTGTAATGACCCATCTCACTTCAGTGTTTTCAAAATCCGAGCCTCCTTGGTCACTGAGCTCCTGAATAAAAGGAAAACAGAGGTGAATGCAAAATGATGGGTGACTACTTTATAAGAAAACATTATTTTCTGCTGGCTCTAGTAACAGTAACTCTCTCTTTTCCATTTTTTTCCTGTTGCACCTATGCTACAAATCAGAATTACTTCCAACCTGTCAAGAATGCTCTGTGTGCCAAAAGGTGGGAATAAGGTTGAATCTTTCTCAAGGAGGCCTATAGAAAAGTTTACTGCTTAACATAAAGTGGAAAAGTTAGTTTTTGTAAAAGCAGCTCAGGCACTTTGGAATATTGTGGAACATTTATGTACATTCTCAGTCACAGTACGGAATTTGCTGTTAGGTTGAAGAATTCACACTTGCATCTTGATTAACACACAGAAAAATATTTGAGGTATCACTGATGAACATTAGGTTTTATACAATCTGGAGTTTTCAATGACTTCTTTATACACCACTTACCTTTAAATCAAATTTTTACAACGCAGTTAACAAGGGGAAGTTACAGTTAACTCCTTTAAAAAAAATGACTGACTGCTCCTTCAAAATTTTGCTTTAAGCAAGCATTCAAGACTAGTTTAGCACTTTTATTGTCCTTTTTTCCCCCCCTTAAAAAGAGGAAGTCTGTCCTGCATTTGCAAATTAGGTGATATACTGACATGTTTTTGGAAAGGTTCCAAGTAAAATGTCATTACCATATGTCCTATCTAAACCTCCATCCAAACATAGAAAGGTTCAGAAAGGTGAACAACAGGCCTTTAGAATGTAAAAAAATATTTCTGCATGTGCTGTGCCAAGGTGTTGTGTTTGTTTAGCTATGCTGCAGTTCAAAAATCCATGCTGGAAAAGTAGCACCTTTATACTGCACAGGGCACCAAAAATGGACAGATTATAGTCCAATGTAACAGCTCATTTACATTGCTAGTCTAATTAGTTCCAGGATTCACTCACAAATGCCAGGGATTTAGTTATTAACATCAGGAAAGGATGTAGCCCTGAACAGGCAGCACAGCAAATATGTGGGATTGTACCCAACACCATTCATATTTGCCAAGAATTTCTGCAGTCTATGCACAGGTTCAAGCCTGTGACTCCATAATCAACCCCAAAATATAGTTAAAAAAGACTGGCATTTGAGCTGTGGTAGGACTGTTTCTCTGCAGGAATAGACTGAGATCTCAGAGAAAATAAATTAAACCCATTCAAAAAAGTAGGTTAGCTTATAACAACAAGGCTATTTTAAACAATGCTTGCTTGGATGAATGTTCTGATTTGACCCAGGAACTGCTCTGCTTACGTTGACATTATAGTGGCACATTTAAAGCCAATGTTTACTTAACTCACAATTGACTGTTTACAGGAGATTTTAAAATCTCAAAATCTGTTTACTGATCTGTTTACTGGGGGCATGTATTTCACTGAAGGACACGAAAAACACTCTTGTGATCCAAGAAGAATATTACAAGAAATGAATACTGCAACGTTTCAGATGGGAAATAGAAAATAATATCTATTTTCCCTACCAACACCAACCACAGGAGGGACAAAAAAGAGGAAAAAACAAAAGACAACATAAATGGAGACAGTTCATCAGAAGACAACACCATGAATTAAAAAATTAAAGCCCTAATAGACGTCTGTCTTGGTTCTGTTGGTCTGTTTCTCCCTAATGCTTGTTAGATTTTCTGCATAAACATGCATTCAGGATCAGGCAACCAAGTAACACAGACAACACCAAGCTGGATGGGACTGCTATAGAATCACAGAATCAACCTGGCTGGAAGAGATCTCAAAGATCATCGAGTACAACCCTACCATGGTTACTAGACCATGGCACTAAGTGCCACATCCAGTCTCAGCTTGAAAACCTCCAGGGATGGTCAATCTGCTGCGCAGCAGAACGGCACTGCAGAGGGATCTGGATAGGCTGGATCAATAGTCCAAGGCCAACTGTATGAGGTTCAACAAGACCAAGTGCTGGGTCCAGCACTTGGGTCACAACACCCCCTGCAGTGCTACAGGCTGGGGGCAGAGTGGCTAGAAAGTTGTCCAGTGAAAAAGGACCTGGGGGTGCTGGTTGACAGCAGCTGAACCTGAGCCAGCAGCATGCACAGGTGGCCAAGGTGGCTAGTGGCATCCTGGTTTGGATCAGCAATAGTGCAACCAGCAGGAGCAGGGCAATGATCATCCCCTGGCCCTAAAGTCAGCACTGCTGAGGTCACACCTCAAATCCTCTGTTCAGCTCACTTCACTACAAGAAGGACATTGAGGCACTGAAGCATGTCCAGAGAAGGACAACAGAGCCGGAGAAGGGACTGAAGCACAAGTCTTATGAGGAGAGGCTAAGAGAACTGGGTTTGGGGGTCACCAAATTATAAATGATCTTTTAATAACCTTTGTATTACAAAATAAATTCAGCTCAGGCAACTTCTCTTCGCTTAATCAGTAAAGACAAAGTCAGGCTATTGAGGCACTGAAGCATGTCCAGAGAAGGACAACAGAGCCGGAGAAGGGACTGAAGCACAAGTCTTATGAGGAGAGGCTAAGAGAACTGGGTTTGGGGGTCACCAAATTATAAATGATCTTTTAATAACCTTTGTATTACAAAATAAATTCAGCTCAGGCAACTTCTCTTCGCTTAATCAGTAAAGACAAAGTCAGGCTGGGGCAGAAGACATCAGCAGTTGTTCATTCTATTGCATTTCACAGTGCCAGTTCTTCAACATGAGAGAGAAACTTGCATGGACATAGAATGATCCAGTGTCCCAGCAGCAGAAATGCAGGGAATAAGGACTCAAATTTAATTCCCAAGCTTCACCTCTTGTGCTTTTAAATTTTCTTGTCAAATCAATGGGTTTTTTCCATCGAAAAATCAGTAGAAAATACTTAAGCCAATAAAAAGATATTCGGAACTCTACACCACAGTTATACTATTAGTGAATCCAACCTGCCCTGTGCAACAGGAAATTACTTCAGGCTATTGTGAGCTCTGCAGAGTCCACAGTCTGCCCAGAATTTCTACACCTGCCTTGCTTTGTTTACATCAAATACTACTGAGGTCAAAGCTTGGCAAGGTTAGAAGTGTTAAGCTTATTTATACCAGTTCTAAATACAAAAATCTTGATAAGGAAGCATTACCTTACCTTTAATGCCTGTTCCTTAAAGAACTGCAAAGCATAAGCAAATATCTCAAGTGCTTTGACTTTTTTCCCATTTGCAGCTGTCAGGTCTGTCTCCATGGTAAGATTCTACATGAAAGAAAATAACTGGAAGTTATTAAAAGAAAAAAGGTAAACATGAAATTAGTTCCCACTGCTTGAGGAAAGGGAATTCTCCATTATCCACCTGGTTAGGAAAAAGTGACAAAACTGTTCTGAAGAGGATTTATCCCTTGAATTTCCTGGAGCATGACATTTGCTGCTTATTTTACACTTTGTTTTTAAACACCACGTCTACAGATAACTACAGGCAGAGAGAGAAAGATGGACTAAATATCAAATAATTGCTATAAATGTATCTGTAATTAATTGCACCCAAGCTGCATATGCAAGATATTTAATCCAAGTTAAGAGTTAAAAGCACAGATTTTTGGCTTCCCACCAACACATGGAACCAGAAAACACCTCAAATACAGAAAGTACTGGCCAATTCCCAAAAGCCTAGAATGGATTAAAGACAAAAATGCAATCAGTAGGAATAATGTCAAATTAACAGCATGATTTGCACTTGTAGTTTTGGCAACAAATTCTGGGTGAATTTGCTCCTCTGTGCTAGAGACGAGTGTGGCTCTTACATTCCAATTCTGCTGACTAGATTTATAGGAGAAACCAAACTCATGCAGACTCCCCAAAGAGCTATGAATTTCACCCAGGAAAACCAGGACATGAAGATATAAGCAAAGCAGACACTGAACTTATAAGATCTAGAAAGAAGCCTGGCAAAATACAGTTGCCAAATGCAGGGAGAAGCAAAATGAATCATGTTTAGAGTTTAATTTGCTTAATTGACTCTCTAAACTTAGAAATAGAGCTGCTTCACATCTAGTTGAAAATCTTCAGGCAAAAATCTAGTACTGTTCAGAAGAAAATAATTTGAGCAGCAAATGCTACTTTGTTATTACTTACACCAGTGGTATGTAGCTTCATCTTAAACTTTTCAAAATATAACCAGTGCTTTGACTCAGTGGGATCCAAGTCATGGTAGAAATCTCTTGCTGCATAGCCAAAGCTATGAAACTTTCTCTCTGGTGTTAGGAGGATAGTGGTTGGTGTCTTCTGATTGGATACACCTGGATCTCCACCTTCCCATCGTCTAAGCAAAAAGTGCAACAGCTTCAGTAAGTGATGCTTAAGTTCAGAGCAGCAGAACCCCAATTTACCACGAGAAAAACAAAGTGGTGGCTAATTGCACAGACTGCTTTACCCCTCTACAGACACTAATTTCAAACTTTGTAATACCAAAATCAAGTGGTTTTATTCCACTGTGATCTTCATTTCAGATAGTTCAATACATTTTGTGGTTAGTTGTATAATTCTTAAGGACATAATCATAACTCAGATAAGCACACAGGTTCCCTGAAGTAAGACACACACAATTAACAAGGAAACAGTTTTGTACTTAAACCTTCTAATGAAGCATACACAGTTAATAAATATTGTACAGGAAAAAAATCAACTAATTATCCAAGAACACTACCAACAGAAACCCAAATCTGGCCTATCCAATTGTCAGTCAGACTCCACAAATGCTTACTTGCATAGGATATTTTTCCCATTTTGAATTAGGGACCTGTTCTAAGTCATCAGCACATCACTGTGGAGAAGTTTATTAAATCCCAGTTTCTGCCATAGAATACTCTCTGAAAGAAGACAAACCACTTCAACCAACATCTGATCATGTGCCTCATTTCCTGGACACCTGGAACTCTGGAGACACATCTGCAAATGTTGAGCTCTCTGCACTGCACTCTCTACTCATCTGAAGTTGATGGATTTAGTGTTTTAAATGCCCAAAATGCTGTAAGTTTTAATCTGTCAAAAATGAAGCAGAGTCTCCCAATACCCAAGTATCTTACAGGCACCAAAATATTTCCCTCACTACCGGTGAATAAAACTATCCTAAATTCTCAAGACTGTGCAGGTATCTTCGGGGATACCCAACAAGCACAAAAGTATTAAGGCAAAAGCAACCCAAAGTTTGTTTCACAGAATGGATAAAGAAATAATTAAGAACACTGAATATGGGAACACCCAGGAACAGGAATTGCAGGGGGACATGGCAGGTCAACAACGTCAAACAGTGGAAAGTCATACCAGAGACAGCTGTGAGCTTTCCTGCCTTCTCACTGCTCCATTACAAAAAAAAAGGCAGAATGGAAGAACAAGAAACTCGCATTACTGTTCCTCCCCACCCCATATACAAGTACTTTCAGTATGGGAAACAAACATTTACCAGAAAACATTTTCTTAAAAAGGCATCTGTGGAAAATCTGTTTATGCTCTCAGACATAATCATAACACAGCTCAAACAGGAGCCAAGTTAAGATCACACAGGCAACTGCATTCATTATTAAACTACACGTCGATTGCTTTTTTCTAAAGATAGAAAACACACTTTCAGAATATACTCCTGCCAAAGTCCTTGTTCTGAAGCAAAAAAAGGCTGCCTTGCTCTGTGGCACTTGTTTATGTGGTACTTGATTATAGGAAGATTATGTAGAAAAAATTATTTCCGTTTCGCTCTCAGAAACAGTTGAATCCATTGAAAATGAACTGATCTCCAGACCAAGGCAGATAATAGACATGGAAAACTGCAACCTAAGCTAACCTAGCAAAGTAAAAAGGAATGGTTTTATACCTAGCAAAGTAACAAGGAATACGATCTTCTACAGTGCTGGGAACCCTTCAGACCATTCAGCTGGATCAAACAGAGCAAAATCAAACAGAGCAGCAGCACCAGCAGAGAATAAGATGTCTGAAATTTCTTCAGCATGGAGGACAATTCCACTGCACTGAAAGCAGAAACAGCATTAGGAGTGGAATGATTTCCACATTCGTCCCCTTGGAAAAAACTTTCCTAAACCTCCCTAGCTCTGCTGCTCAGCCCCTGAGCTATGATCAGCTGGCAAGGGCTCTGCTCCAGGTCATTTCTTCTAACCTGCTGCTAGAAATGTACTTGGTCAACTCCAAAAGTTTTGAGTAGGTGTTACAGCAAACATATGGTTCCAATGTGAAGAAGCTGGGATCTCATAGCCCATGAACAGAAAGCACTGCTATTTCACCAGATTGTTAAATCCCACACACCCACTGCAAGCAGAGAGGAGACAGACTGATAGCGTTTTTGCTTGGAATCATTAATGATTCATTCTGAGTCACTGGTGGGAAATGCCATAAATAGGCTGTGGCTAACAACAATACTTCTTTGTTTTTCATTACGATGAGGCACATTTTCTCTTTCCGGAATAAGTACACTTAAGGTGCAGTTTAAATGAAGACAAATTGATATTCAATGCTATGGACTGAAATTTTCAAAGCCACCTAGAGAACTGGATGTTCACTTCCTGATGAATTCCTGATGGAAACTAGACACGATAATTGCTCAGCATGTTCTAAAGCTCTCAGCCTGGATCACTGGCCAGTCACAGAAAGGGCAGGAAGCAAAGAGAAGAGGATGGAGGACTTTACCATTTGCAGAGATTTAAAAATACTCCTGTGTAACATTTTTGTGGAGAGAAGAAGCTGCAAAGGCACATGAATGGCAACTCCCGGCTGCAACACCCTTCTCAGGTAGGGCCCTGGCCTCACTCCAGTTAGTGGAGGCTTCTAGTCAGTAGGGCTAGGACAGCAACACCTTCATTTGAAGTTTTCTTTCATGGTACCAATACAGGTAAAATAATGGTAATAATGCTCTTAGTAAAAATAAGAAGGAAAACCTATTAAAAGCATAAACCTAACAAGCCAGAATTGTTCCAAATTCATGTGGGGGATATTTTTTCAAAAGACAATCAGAGCTAAAAAACTATTCAAACAGAACCAATGTAGTTTTCTGCCTAACTTCAGACATAAGAGAGCAATTCGTAGTCTGGTACAAAGTCGAATATCTCAACAGAGATACTAACAGTGTAGACCTGTTTATAGCCACAGAGCATCTGACTGTGTATTAGAAGTGAAAATGAGACAAGAGGAAAGTTAGTGAGGAAAGGATCATGAGGTTATACTAAGGTCAGAGAAATACCCTTCCTTACACTCCAGTCTGGCTTATAGACAGACTAAAGAGTGATCTGTGCAGAGTGATGAGAATTTGATCCAGAGCTGCAGCACAAAAGTCAAGTAAACAAAGCAGTGGTGTCACCAAAATGCAGCTGAACACCACTAGCAGCGTGTATGCAGAAGAAAGGCAAGCATCAGTCTGCCAATAACTACAATCAAACAGGGAAAATAAGGAAAAGAAAAAACCTGAAGGCTGAAGCTACACTGAAAAGATACCACATTCTCCCTCCTTCTAAAGACAGGCTGCAATTTTTTTCATAACCACATACTCACATTCAGTTTGTTGCTATTTAAGCAGCAGACAAAATATCTGTGACTTCATCTAAGTGCATATAAATCAAAAGGAGTTTTGAAAAACTGTGTAATATCTCATGTATTCCTTCCAAATGAGACATTATTAACTTGTTCTACAGCAACAAACTGTCTTTCATTAAGGCTCTGGCACTGCCTAGCCCCCTGAAGTGATGAACTCATGGCCAGGCTGTTCATATGCCTTTACTCACAGTCTCAAGGTATGCAGCAATAGCACTCACTGTAACAGATACTTCTGCTCCACACCACCATCTAAAGTTAACCACAACTACCTGTACAGAAGCCTTGGGGAACTAGCAAGAGTTGTCAGGTGTGAAGTACTACCTAAGACTGATAAACAGTAACTAATGTTCTGCAATCAAAGTGAAGTCATTCATTGATCATCTAGAAACACGAACACTGATCATCTAACAACCTGGCTCCAAACACACGCTGACAAGAGTGAGGCTACTCCTACATTTAACTTGTAGTATATATATGACCTAACTTTGTTAGATCAACGCTTACAAACTCATTTTTTTATTTAGTACTGGGCATCATAAAAAATAAACACACAGTGAAAACCATGACTTTGTTTTCCTACTAATTACATGACTAGAACCATGATGCTGCTGCCACTACACTCAAACTTGGTGCTAAAGCCCCATATGTTCACTCTTTTCCAAAGCAGAACCTTCTAAATAAACCCATCTTACCCTTCACTGAGACATTTACAGAAAAGCAGCTTTGTTAAAAGGCAGTCAGAAATCTAAGTATCTGGAAAGGATCAACACTAAAGAGGGAAGGTGGAAAAAATGTTAGGAAGCAAAGAGGACCATGCATCACTGGTATGCTTTATTTTAATGTAAACAGTCTCGAGTGCAGGAGGGAAGTTACATTTACTCTGCAGAAATATTTGTAAATTATCCTACATGTAAGCCTCATTATATACAGAGTTTGAACCTCTTAATACCTTTGGAGCTACTGAAGACTTATTTTGACAAATAAACCATTCTTTTAATTGAATTTTATTATTCCATGAGTATTTACATATAAATGTATATAAAAATATGACATACATCATTTGGTAAGTCAGTTTCAGTTATATCTTCCCCCCAAATCCTTCCCAGCCAACAATACTCATTGCTTCCATTGTTTGAAATACCTGTTGGAAATATGAATATATTTCCCACTACCAAAAAAAAGTTCCTCCTTTCTGGGTGTACATACACGAAGTAATTTATTTCATTTCTTTCAACATCAGTATACATAACTACACAAGTCTGAAATCATAATCATGCTACTGTTACTGCATAAGGAAAAAAATACTACGTTTTGAACCAGAAGTAGTAAAATGTCAATGAAGATTTGGAATATACTCTCAGCTGGTCACACAGCACCTAGATTTCAATGTCCCAGTGATCAATAGCAGGAAGCCTTGGTACTCTGGAAGGAGAATCTAGTCTGTAATGTGAACCCAATGGCAAAATCAGGTCCTAACATAAAATTTTAAGTTCACAGCACTTAAAGGACTTCCTGACAAACAGTAGTAATTTCACATAGTAAAATCTCCAAAGAGATTATAAGAACAACACAGAATATATATCAGGCTTGCTTAGGCATAGCTTCAGTGATGTCTTCCCTCATAGAATTATATAATTTTAGAGGTTGGAATGGACCTTAGAGATCATCTACTCACAACCCCCTGCCATGGGCAGTGACACCTCCTCTCACTAGATCAGGTTGCTCAAGGCTCACCCAGCCTGGCCTTGAACACTGTCAGGGCGGGGGCATCCACCTCTTCCCTGGGCAACCTGTGCCAGTGGCTCACCACTCTCACAGGAAAAAACTTCTTCCTAATGTCTAACCTAAACTTCCCCTCTTTCAATTTGAGCCTGTTACCCCTTGTCCTATCACTGCAGTTCCTAACACAGAGTCCCTCTCCAGCTCCTTGTAG
>NW_008661053.1:0-271 GCF_000695815.1 Acanthisitta chloris | reverse complement strand
CTTCTCTTCTCCAGGCTGAACAGCTCCAACTTCCTCAGCCTGTCTTCACAGGGGAGATGCTCTAGTCCTCTTATCAACTTTGTGGCCTCTTCTGGACTTGCTCCAACAGTTCCATGTCCTTCTTATATTGAGGGCACCAGAACTGCACACAGTATTCCAGGTCGGGTCTCACGAGAGAATCACCTCTTTCCACCTGCTGCCACACTTCTTTCGATTGGCTTTCTGGTTTGCAAGAGCATACTGCCAGCTCATGGTGAGTTTCCCATCCACC
>NW_008661052.1:0-2212 GCF_000695815.1 Acanthisitta chloris | reverse complement strand
CTCCTGGTCCTGCTGACCATACTGTTCTTAGTATCTTTCCCGTTTCCCTGTCCTCCCTCTGTCACACAACACTCATGATTCTCCTTCTCTTTCCTCTCCATGCAGGTGACAGACATTGGGTCTGTTTCTCCTACTCCTCAGGCAGAAAAATCTGCCTTTCCTCAGCCCTCCCCAGCAGGCTCAGGGGCAGTAGGAGCTTTGGGAATGGTGATCCAGTTTATGAACTGACAGAAGGGAAGGGAATGAATGGAACTGGCAGGATTTGGGGTGTAGTCAGTAGGAATAAGTTTTGGGAAATATACTCCTCCAAATTTAGGAAGTTTAGGAGGGAAAACAGGAGTCAGTGGCTTCTTGGGGGCTTGGATGGTCTCTGTAGTCCTTAGAGGCTGTGGGAAAGATGTCCATTAATGTACTTGCCATGAACTTGGAGTCTTCCTTCCACAGATGTTCTTGGCTTAGCTCCTTATCTTGTTTTCAATTGTAAAGTTCCTTATTTTGGTCCTGGTTGACTCCTGCTGGCTCCTCTGCACTGCTCCAGGGTGAGCTGGCACACGGGGGAGAATGATGTCCTTGGGTGCTGAGAGTCTTTGCAACAACTCCCCTGTGAGACTTACTCAGACAGGCTTAGATATGTTCCTTTCACCAATTAACACTACCCTACTAATTTTGTAACACAATGAAGAACTTTGAAAGCAACACAACTACTGGAGATTCCTACATGTCAAGAGGAGGGTGGCATTGCATTGGGCTGCCTGGGGCATTTTGACTGATAATACTGATAATGTAGTCCAGATGTAAATCCTCTTTGTTTTTGATGCTTAACCCAAATGCTCCAGGTTTGTCTGTCAGATTGGTTAGGTAGTGGCCTGGAAACTTTGGATGTTTCAAGAGTTTGTGTTGGGTTTTTTTTTCCTTCTGGTGTTATTGGGTATGTTCACAGTGCTATCAGCTTTGTTTGAGTGACATTTTCCTTTTCAAAATACACTTCCTGAAATAGACCTCAGCAGTAATACCTGATATTCTCTACATTTTACAGCAGGTCCCTCCAGCAGTAACCAGAGCCCTTTCACGTGTTCACCCTTGGCACCACCTTCTCTCCACTGCTCCCACCTCTGCCAAGGGCAGTTTGGGGATGAGATAGGCAGAGGAAACCTCAGGGAGGAGAGGGAAGAGCAGAAGCTGAGCTCCCACTCTCCAGCTGTGTTTCCCAGGGAGTGCAGTGCCTGCTCTAGCTGTGGAATTGGCATCTCTTCAAACACTGATCCTCCTGGATTCCTCCCATGCCAGGGATTTGCTATCGAACAGGGTCACTGTGGTTACTCACCTCTCAATATTTAGCAGTGAGTTTTTCATTAAGGACTTTGGCAGTTTCTTTTAGAAGGAACTCCCTCTGCTCTGAGCAGGTCGAATGGATTTGTCGTGGCAGGACACACTAATTTAGTGTCTGTCAGAGACAACACAGGGATGTGTCAGGCTCACCTGGCTGTGGGGACAGAGAGCCTGGGGCTGCATCCAGACTGGGAACCTGCTCAGAGCACACCACCCACCTCACTGCAGCCTTCAGCATTTTATTTTACAGCAACGGTAGGTTCACACTCAACGATCTCGGAGCTCTCTTCCAACCCGCTCCGACATCTAGAAGAAAAAAATCCCCAACACAAACTCTTGAAACATCCAAAGTTCCCAGGCCACTACCTAACCAATCTGACAGACAAACCTGGAGCATTTGGGTTAAGCATCAGAAACAAAGAGGATTTACATCTGGACTACATTATCAGTCAAAACGAGCAGAAACTTTACAGGAATTGCTAAAACACGACACATACACAGAGTATGGCATCAAATCACAGGAGAAGAAACGAGCTAATCCAGAAATGCTTATACAGAGGCTTTCAGCATTCCTAAAAAAAGAAAAATAAATCTATGAATCTACGCAAAGTGGTAACAAACACCACGAGGCACATTTATTTCCTGTCCCGCACACTCGAGGCACGTTTCTCTCCCTCCCTGTGATGCCAAGAAAAGGCTGGAAAAGAACTACCCCAAGACTTGTATCTCAGAGGTAGCAGGTAAAGATCTACCCCCAGACTCATATCTCAGAGGTAGCAGGTAAAGAACTCCCCCAGACTCGTATCTCAGAGGTAGCAGGGATTTGTTTATTGAGCACTGGGCCCAAGGGGCATCTCTCCACCAAACCTGTGCAACCAGAGAC
>NW_008661051.1:0-15289 GCF_000695815.1 Acanthisitta chloris | reverse complement strand
GAGAAGAGGAGGCTCAGGGGAGATCTTATCACCCTCTACAACTCCCTGAGAGGAGGTTGTAGTCAGATGAGGGTTGGTCTCTTCTCCCAGGCAACCAGCAGTAGGGCAAGAGGGCACAGACTCAAGCTCTGCCAGGGGAGGGTTAGGTTGGATATTAAGAAGATAATTTTTAGGGAGAGAGTGATCAGGCATTGGAATGGGCTGCCCAGGGAGGCGGTGGATTCACCATCCCTGGAGGTTTTCAAGCTGAGACTGGATGTGACACTTAGTGCCATGGTCTAGTGACCACGGTAGGGTTGGACTTGATGATCTTGGAGGTCTCTTCCAACTTGGTTGATTCTATGATTCTCTGGGAATGGCCTGTGTTGGCGTTTGGTTGTTCTCCAGGCGAGGAGCAGTCGGCAGTCAGTGCAGTGCTGTCTCGGGGTGCCCAGGAAGGAGCAGTGGGGGCACAGCCTCGTGCACAGTCACTGCCAGAGGCGTCTTGTCACCCTCTGCTTTACAGTCATGGCATGTCCTGGGCTGGAAGGGACCCACAAGGATCACTGAGTCCAACTCCTGCACAGGACACCCCAACAATCCCTCCCTGTGCCTGAGAGCATTGTCCTAACACTATTTTTGCTCTGTCAGGCTTGGGGCTGTGACCACTGCCCTGGGGAGCTGTTTTAGTGCTCAACCACCCTCTGGGGGAAGAACCTTCTCCCAATATCCAACCTAACCCTGTCCTGACACATCTCCAGCTGTTCCCTCGTTGTTTGCAGCCCATTAAAAGAAACGTCATAAATACATAAGAGTGAATAAATAACGGCACCAAGCAGGTGTTATCCTAAATCATGGAATCCAGGCGGGTTTAGGTTGGAAGGGGCATGGAGCTCATGCAGTCCCGTTCACCTGCCCTGGGCAGGGACACCTCCCACCAGCCCAGGTTGCTCCAAGCCCCATCCAACCTGGCCTGGAACACTCCCAGGGATGGAGCAGCCACAGCTGCTCTGGGCAACCTGTGCCAGTGCCTCACCACCCTCACAGCCAGGAAGTCCATCCCAATATCCCATCTAAATCTAGCAAAATCTTGTGAATCTAAGCTAAACCTTGTGAAATGCTCCCAAGACCATGGGAAACTCACCTTAGGGTATTTTCCAACCTTTATCTTTCACAGCTTTCCTGACTCTCGTTACACTAATTCTACCTTTATTGTAGAATAAAGAAATTGGGGTTGGTGTCAGATTAAATCCCTTTTGACACCAATAAAATATGAGGTGATTGATACGTTGGTGGACCTGATCCCCAAAGGAGAATGTCTGGGGCCGGATTGGAGTTGGACGCACTGATGGGGAGCCTGTGTGCCTTGGAAATCTTCACTGGGATCATTTCACACTGGGCCCAAAGCTTTTCTGTGGTGAACAATGCACTTTGAATCACGTTTATCAGCACCAAGGACTCTCTAATCCAATCATGTCTTCAGTCCCTTTTGGAACCCTTGGAGTTCTGCTCTCCACTACATCCTGACCCTGTGGCTTTACCAGGGGCCAAGGTGTTAGGTGGAAAACTCCCTCACTTTTGTTTGCCTGCGAGTTTTTTGGTGTCTTCAGCTTTTGTCCTGTGTGTTTACTGCCCAATTATCCCTTTGCTGTCCCTGCAGGATCTGTGACTCAGGAGCTCTGTCACGTTCTCCTTCCCTGCCCCACCAGTCACGTCCTTCCACACTTCTGGCTGTCCCTCACGCTGGCGTCTCCCTCTGACTCACCAGGACAACTCTTCCCTGTAACTCCAGGAGAATGTTTTGGTTTATTATTTATTATTACTGGGTAATATTTACTCTTTTGGTTCCTATTTCATGTCTAACAGCTGCAAAACGCTTGATCTGGTCACTGCAGAGCCTTAAGCTGCTCTTCTCAGGCAACTGTCAACAATCACCCCCAAATTTCTTTATTCCTGAGAGGTAATAGCTGATTTTTTAATGATTTCTCTAATCATACATATGCTCAAAGTAATTTTCCCAAGATCTGTTTCATACCACCGATAAATCACATGTTCCATCGTATCTCCTCGTCCTCTCGTGCTGTGAGACCTTCCCTGATTTCAGGCATGGCTGTTTGGGATACTTTTGCCCTGGCACCTCACTGCTGACTCCCTGGAAAGACTTGGTAATGATGTATGGAACAACAGATTTCCCAGACCACATCCATGAGGGATTCCATCTGTTACCCTCTTGCCTTGGGGAATGGACATGAAATGCTATTCTTTCCTTCGTTACCATTTTCAAACCACTTATCTACCATGGAGGTTTCCTTTCCCATGCCACGAAAGCTCAGGCCCTCAGAATTTAACAGGGAATGGTGAAAAATCCCATTTAAAAAATGTTTACTGATGCTTTAACCTCTTTTATGATTTTACACCTAAGCTATTCTTACTTCTGGTGGGTTTTTTACTCCTTGTAGTGTTCTCAATATTTCCTTGTGTGCAGTGCCAGCAACACCCCCCATTTTTTAATCAGTTTTAAACTACAGGGAGGAAAAACCACAAGAGAAAAAAATCCATACGTGAAACCCCCCAAACATGTCCACAGGATGATCATTACTCACAGCTTCAATTTCAAGTCATGGTAAATGTTAGTTTGAGCCCAGCAATGCTCAGGAGTGGAATAAGTTTGGCTTGGTTTCCCCCACCCACTGTTCTGCCCAGCATTTCCCTTTGGCCTCTGTGCCTTGACCTCAGGAGATTATTAATTTCGGGATCCAGGAGCTCAGGATAAACCGCTTAAAGTGCCATTTTGGATCTATTCATATCATTCATTTTGTTTTGACAGGAGATGAAGCAGAGCCAAACCACCGACTCCAAATTAACCCAATAAACTGGAGGGTTTGCACTGGATTTTCCTGCTTGTCCTTGCTGTTAGAAAGGACTGATCTGAGCAGCTCCAGAGTGGGAAAATCCACCTCTCAATAAAGTTCCTAACTCTTGCAGTCATTGGAATGTGATGCTGTTAAAATCCTCAGCTCAGGGGATCAAGACATTTGGGGAAGAAATGTGAGGAGCAGGAGAAAATCAAGTCGACTTTTATTGACTGCACAAGAAGAGAACCATGAGAAAAGTTGTCTGTGCAGCAAAAAAAGAAGGAAAATTTCCTAAAAAGCATTCTCCAGGAGACTGGGTGCTGCCTTTTGGCTTTCCTGAGACGGGAGCTCATCTTCCTGGCAGTCAGTTGCGCTGACTTACGCAACCAACCCATTATTGCTCATCACTCTCCTTCCCAAATTGAGGGTTGGCAGCTGAGACCAGCAGACGAAGAGCTGAAAGCCCTCCCAGCCTCAAGATGAAGACACTCATTGAGGTCCCATCTTGTCAGGGCCATCCAGATGGGAAATTTGGCTTCTCCCTCCGTTTTCAGGGAGAGCTCATAACTGTATGCTTCTTTCTCATGAGGAGCAGTGGAGAGTCAGCACTGATCTCTGCTCTGCCTGACCAGCGACAGGAGCCGAAGGAATGGCCTGATGTTGTGTCAGGGGAGGGTTAGGTTGGATATTAGGGAAAGGCTCTTCCCTCAGAGGGTAACTGGGCACTAGAACAGCTCCCCAGGGAAGCAGTCACAGCCCCAAACCTGACAGCTCAAGGAGAATTTGGACAACACTCTCAGGCATGTGGTAGGATTCTTCAGGATGTCCTGTGCAGGAGTTGGATTCGATGATCCTCATGGGTCTCTTACATCTCAGGATATTCTGTGATTCTCTTTCATCCCATAGAACTTCAGAGCTTGCCAGCACTGCCAGGTTGGCTGTTGGAAGTGAGGAGCATCCTGTGGGGCATGGTGTCCATCGAAACAGACTCCATCATCTACAACGTTTGCCTTCAACCCCTCATTCTGTCTCGAGACAATCTTTGCCTAAAATCCTGGCCTTAACAAAAGCCAACTGGATTTGGGAGAGTTTTCCTCATTTTTTCTGGTTTTTACCTTGATGTCAGTGAACTCACCAACACTAAGGCCTTGAGGATCACTGACATAGCCTGGGCACATCCCCAGTACTGAACCCTCTTAGCCCTTTATCCCAGCTGCCTCCTGGAAATGATTCACAGCCCCTGCTAACTCCTCATCCATGCCTGGGAATTACTTGGAGTGTGAGCTGACCCGTGGCAAAATATGGGAAAAGCTGGAATTGGGGTGTTGGGACAAGATGAAGTTCTCACTTGCTGTGGTAAGCAGGAGGTCGGTGGGTTGGAGCCTCTGCGCAGCCTCCGGTTGGGAGCAGATTCCATGACCTTCCCAGGAGGAAGCTGGAGAGGGAGGGAAAAGCCTCCCAGATTTACAAGCAGCTACAAACCCTCCAGATCCAGGGCTGGTCTGGAGAGAAGGGAATTAGATATCCTTGAAGAATAATTTACATCCTTATTGTTTTGAAGTGAAATAATCCCATTTTTTCCTTTTATTTTTCCAACAAGCCGGTTGTAGCAACATGCTTATTCCAGTCCCTGACACAAAAGCTGCTGGGCTGATCCCAGTGCCCTTTTAATGCAATTTTCCCAGTTCTCCCATGTGGAAGTGTACTGGATGATGAGCAGGACATTGGGAGGTGCTTGGAAGGGTAATCCGCTGAGCCGCGGAGCGAAACGTGACGTCAGGAATAACAGGAATAACTGCAGTGATTCGGAGCATCTCAGACCCCAGAAAGTTCCGTGGAGGATGTGGGATTCATTAGCATGTGGATTTTGGGGTGTTTTTATTTTTTGTTTCACTTCCAAATTTAAAAGGGAACTTGGCTCCTTGTCCATGTTTAGTTGATGCTTCGTGGCACAGCCGCGAGGAGCATTCGGCACCAGCCTGGCCACGCTCGGGATTTCCAGTTGTAATACTGAAAAGGAAACAGGGAAGATGGATGTAAACATGCATAATGAAGCCTGAACAGCGCCACCAGCACTCCAGGCCTCCTCCTTCTCCTCTCCCCCTGCTTTTCCAAGGGGCCGTGGAAGGAGGAGAGACAGGCGCTGGCAGAGCACTTGGCTGCGTTGCAAATCTCCTCCCAATTGCCTCTACTGCCTCTCTTACTTCCAGCTGTTGGCCCTCAATCCCTGCTTGATGCAACAAGCTCTTGGGAAGGGGGAATTTCCCCCCCGCGAAAAGGAGGGAAATTATTCTTTGCAGAATGTGTCAGCTGAAAAATCAGAGTCAGAGTGACCTTTTCAGGCACCGAGACCCTCAGAGACACCTGACTGGCACGTTAAAAAATTGCCTTTTTGAACACAAGTAGGAAAATGCTTGGAAATGTGATGGGTGTGACACCTGATAGCATGAAGAAGCAACGTTTGACAGGCACAGGATGAGCCATGGAAAAGCAAAAACCCCCAAGAATTTTCTCTGGCAAGGGGGTCCTGCTCTTGCAGGGCACTGACTGAACCTCATCCAAAAATGCTCATCTGGGGAGAAATCACCTCAAAATCATCCGGGTACCCCCTGGGCTCCCCCTTCTCTTTCCAGTTTTCCATATTTTCTGATACGGTAGCAGCATCGTGCCGGGTTATCCTTCACCTCCCAGGCTATTCCCACACCGTGCTGGTGTCCCGGCGGCAACTCCTTGCTCCCAAAATTACAAGTGTACAACATACTTAGTGTACTTTATCCCAAATCTGCCGTGCACGACCCGGGGCACTCGTCCAGCCCAAGCCGGGAACGCTCCCAGCTCGCTGACTGCCAAGCGCGGCATCCAGCGCTGGCTCGTCCCAACAAGCCGCCGGTGGAGCCGGGAAGGGGGAAGGGAGCAAAGCCGCTTGGCTCCCGGCTGCCCGCTCCCACCTCCTGCTCCAGGGCTGCTGGGACGCACACAGGGAAGCAGAGCCCTCCCTGGCCTTAAACAGCTCGTCCCAAACGCTGCTTTCCCAAATCGCGTGCTTCCCAAGGTGTCCAACTGTTTTCCTGGAGGAAATGAGCCTTTTAGCCGCTCACTGCAGCTCCTGAATTTCGTGGAACTGTTGAAACCCAGGGATAATCAGCTTTTCGGGACTATATACGCCTCTTAAGGGTGTTTAGGAAACACGAGGATGATTAAAAAGCTCACAGCTCCGCTCCTGCTCTTGCCAGGGAAGAGGTTTGCTCCGTGCTGGACTTCTCGGGGAGGAGAGCACATCTGCAGGAGCAAACCCACGCGCTGCACCTTCCCCGCCTCTCCTCCGGCACAGCAAGAAGCCAAGAGGGGAAGAGCCACTCACGAGGTTTCCTTTTCTGCTCTTTGCTGCCTTCTGCTTTTTTGTTTTCTTTTTTTTTTTTTAATACTCTGGCCTGTTGTGCTTTTTTCCCCCTCCCTTTCCCTTGGCTTCCTCATTGTTAACCCTTTCGTTTCACTCCCAGCACAGCCTCGTTGTTAACCCTTTCCTTTCACACCAACACAGCTCTTGTCCTGCAGCCCACATGGTTTCAACAGCCCCTGTGTGTATACAAAGCACTCGGTCACAGGCTCTGCCTTGGTTTATTTTGGAAGTGGAGTGGATCCAAGCCAGAGAGATACGGAGCTCCTGGGAAAGAAGCCAGGGCAATCCTGCTAAGAAGCCTCTTCCTCATGGGTCAGACCATGGGTGTGAGCTGGAGCTGCTCCACTGCATCTCCGGGGAAAACCTGGCTTGCTTGGAAGATGTTGGGAAGTGGGAAGGAGCTGCATCAGCTCCAATATAACAGGGAAACAGTGATCTGCATGGATCGTGTCCCTGGAGAGGAGGAAGGAGTCCAAGGAGGAGTGTGACAGAGATATGTGAGATGGTGAGTGGTTCAGACAGCACATTTTCCTTTACTACGTGGGATAATGAGTGAAACTGGTTTGCAACAAGTCCAAATCTATGTGGAGCCTCTCATTTCATTCCCATGTGGATCTGGGAGACTCCTTCCTGCAGAATTCTCCCTGTGCTAAAGGTTTCCGGGACAGAGAGAAGGAAGAAGAGTCCACCAAGGACTCTTAAATACAAGACTGTCCCTTCTGGCTCACCAAGTTACCAACCTGCAGGATGCTGAAGGCTTCAGACCCTCCACGGGGGATGTCAGCAAAGGCTTGTCCTGGCCTGGGTCCCTTCCTGAAGGTCCCAAAACCTGCCTTGGTTGTCTGTGTCCCTCAAGTCCATCAGTTTTTCCAGGAGCAGGATGCTGCTGTTTTGGAGTGACCTCCTGACCACCTCCACCAGCAAACAGCCTGTCCTCCTGCAATGCATTGTTTGGCCATGATATTTATGGAATACCATGAATATTCCAGAAGCTGCCTGATGCCTTTTTCCATCAGGATCTTCCCTCTGAGCCCAGGTGTGCTGGTGGGTGACCAACCCCCTGCAGCATCTCACCACCTTCCCTGATCTCCATCCTCTTGTACCCACCTTTCTGCACACTCCAACTTGCTCCAGATGCTGAAGTTGGAATGGGAGGCAGCATCACTCTCCTCTGGGAATTTTGGGATACAGAAAGATGATGGGAAAAGAGGTAGATGTTGATTGGTTTGGACTCTTTCTGCTTGTTTTTCACTCAATTAATTTATAACCTTACTTTGGTTAGCCAGAGGGAGAAGGCTGACCTTCTCCTTTTCCAGAGGAGAAGGAAAGTCCTGAGTTATTTCCCATCCCCATTCAACTACAGACCAGGAATATCAACATCCTCTTCTCTGGGGCTCCAAGGATAGCTCCAACAACATCTGGAGAAGCCAAGACCTCTTTTAGATTTATTAAATCTAAACCAAACTAATTCTGATAGAACTTTACACTTCACACTCCTAAAAATGTGCTGCTTTTTTCAGGATTTTTACCTGCAGCACCAGACCTCAGCTCCCTTAGGGATATTTCAAGCAATTCCAATCCCACACATTCCTCATGGGACAGGGAATTGTCCCCTCCTTCCTTCCTGGCAGCTCTGGGACACAGCTCAGGACCTTTGTCCCCATGGCAGAGGAGCAGAGCAGGTGCTGCAGGTGACAGTGGCACCATGAGAAGGGAAACCTGCTGAGGAAAACACTATGTTTGTCTTTAATCCCGATTTTTAATGGCTTCTATAGGGTTGTGGATGGTGTGGAATGGAACAGGGACACACTCCTGCCTGTGGAGACGCCGCTGCAGCTTGGGGAATGCTGCCAGAAGGAGCTGTGGAGAGGAAGGCAGAGGACTACAGGAAGGCAGGTGAGTGTGTAGGAAGGTGGATAAGCATATGGGAAGGTGGATAAGCATATGGGAAGGTGGATAAGCATATGGGAAGGCAGTTGAGTGTGTAGGAAGGTTGATGGGCATATAGGACAGCAGGTGAGCATATAGGACAACAGGTGAGCATATAGGAAGGTGGATGAGTGTACAGGAAGGCAGGTGAACATATAGGAGGATAGATGAGTATATAGGAAGGTGGATGAGCATATAGGAAGGTGGATGAGCATACAGGGTGGCAGGTGAGCATATAGGATGGCAGGTGAGCATATAGGATGGCAGGTAAGCATACAGGATGGTAAATGACCATATAGGAAGATGGATGAGTGTAAGAAGGCAGTTGAGTGCATAGGAAAGCAGGTCAGGTGGGCATATAGGAAGGCAGGTGAGTGTACAGAAAGATAGATGAACATATAGGAAGGTGGATAAACTGATAGGAAGGTAGATGAGCGTATAGGAAGGCAGTTGAGTGTATAGGAGCTCAGGTGAATGCCTGGGAATGCAGATGGGCATACAGGAAGGCCAAGGAGCCTATGGGAAGGCAGATGAGTGTGCAGAAGGTGGATGAATGTATAGGAAGGCAGGCGAGCTTATAGCAAGGGTGGTGAGACCTCACCAGCCCCAACCGTGGGGTTTGTAGTCCCCAAGTGGCAGCACCTCCGTCCACCAGTGACAGCTGGTGCTTCCAGGGGTGGTGGCTCTGTGGGACAGGGATGCAATCCATGTGAGTGGAAACCTCTGGCTGCCTGTGGCTCCCAGCCTCCCAAACCTCTCTCCCGGGACGTGGCCGTGCCGGGCCCGGCGTGCCGCGGCTGTGCCAGAGCAGTGCTGGGATGACTCACCCGGGGCTTGCAGCACACTTCCAACAGCAACACGTGGAAACAGAAACGTCCCGGCTCCCAAAGCCAGGGATAACGTCACAAGCTGGGTTTTTTTTTCCGTTTAAAGTGAAATCCCAGTTTTTTAGTCTCTCTGACTCAGCCCCAGTAAAGCCACTAGGGTGTTTTGCAGGGATGCAGAGCTCTGGAGCAAAAAGGGGAGAAGGAGGAGCACTTAGGGTTGTAGCTCAGGCTGCTTTGGACGTTTTATGATGAGAGAAGCAAGGAGAAAAGGATGGATGGACAGCTGGGAGGTGGGAGCAGCTGGATCCTCTTGTCTTGGTGGTGGAACAGGATAGACAGATCTCCTTGGCTCTGCCCGCATTGGGATGAGCTTCCAATGGTAGCACCACCAAATAGCAAAGGAGAGGGATTAGAAGGTGGGGAAGAAGGAGAAATGGGATCCCCATGGAGACACCTGGGCTTGGTGAGTGGCTGCAGCCTGAGGGAGGTACAGACACATCCTGGGAGCAGGAGCAACTGTGTTACCTCGGTCACCCCATGTAACCACAGCTTCCATCATACACTGCCCTCCAGGCCTCCCCAGAATTTTAGGGGGAAGATAAGCTGATCCTAATGTTCTATCAGGCCAGCCCACACCTAGGATCCAGCAAAACACAACTGCTGTCCCCCCTCAGCCCGAGCCCTGTCCATGGGATGCTGATGCCCCCAGCAGAGCCCCTCCAGACCATCCCAGGGATGAGGCAGAGTGCAGCACACACTTTGAAAATTATTAACATAGTAATTTAGCAGTATTTTCAGCTCCCCATCCATAAACTCTTGCTCCCAGGAAGTAAAACCATGCTACAGGTGATTTTCCCAGGGGATCTAAGCTGGTAGAATCACAGAAGCATTTAGATTGGAAATGGCCTCTAAGACATCGAGTCCAACAGCACTGCCAAGGCCACCACTAACCATGTCCCTGAGTGCCACATCCACATGGCTTTTAAATCCCTCAGGGATGGGGATTCCAACACCTCCCTGGAAAGCTCCTTCCAGTGCTGTCTTGACAGCTCTTTCTGTGAAGGGATTTTTCCTAATATCTAATCTAAACCTTCCTGGGCACAGCTTGAGGTTGTCTCCTTGTCCTGCCCCTTGTTCCCTGGGAGCAGAGCCTAACTCCACCTGCTGCACCTCCTGTCAGGGAGTTGTAGAGAGCAGAAGGTCTTCCTGAGCCTCCTTTTCTCCAGGCTGAGCCCCCACAGCTCCCTCAGCCCCTCCTGCTGCTCCAGCCCCTTCCCCAGCTCTGTTCCCTTCCCTGGACATACTCCAGCCTCTCAATGTCCTTCTTGTCATGAGGGCCCAGAATTGCCCCCAGCAGTGCCAGCACAGAGACAGGCACTGCCTTGGGGCTGTGTTCACACCAGAGCTGCTACAAGCAGGTGCCATTGGCCTCTTGTACAATTGGGCATACCTGGCTCATGTCCAGCTGCTGTCACCAGCACCCTCAAGCATGGAAGAAATATTTGGACTTTTTTTGGAGCTTCTCCAAAAATTATCAAGTTTTCCTTCTGTGTTTTTGGGGACATATTCCCAAGAGTTTTTCATCCAGCTGCTTTTGATACACTCCTTTAGAGCTAAACAAGAGGCAACAGGGTTCTAGGTATGGAAATCAAACCCTTGGCTAAGCATCTTTGGGAAATCGGTGGTCACTCCTGACCAGTAAATAGACTATGCAAAGGTGTGGGAAACATCATGGACGAGAGTAAAAGCAAATTCATGGAGTCATAGGATTACAGAATCATAGAATTCTAGGGGTTGGAATAGATCTTATAGATCATCTCGTCGTAACACCCCTGCCATGGGCATGGACACCTTCCCACTAGATCAGGTTGTTCAAGGCTTCATCCAACCTGGCTTTTCTCTGTGACCAACCCCACCTGGAGGTCACCCCACTGCCAGCTCCTGGGGGTGCCCAGAGGGACCCTCATGGACCCCATGCTGGCTGCTGGGGTTAACTGGACACCTACACTTGATTTTAGACTTGGGAAGGGAGTGGGCAGCTCTCCATGTGCTCTGCTCTGTCTGCAACTGGGAAAACCCTTGCACCAGCTGTTTGAGCTCAAGGCAGTTCCAAGGTTTCTCCAGGGTGTCTTATAACACATCAAAGCGCTTTTCTGGCAGTGGTGGAGGTGTTTCTTCTTCCTCGGGGGGTTCAGGGGTGCTGGGGGGGGGCCAGGTCTGCCGTGGCCGTGGCATCTTGCACACCCAAGCATACACAGGGCTGGGGCTCCGCTCACTGCCCAGCTCCTCTGGCACGGGTGTGCTGGGTCTGTCCCCATCCAGCAGGGATGGGGTGTCCCTTGGGATGCTGTCATTATCCCAAGTCGTCTTCAGTCTCACAGATTTGTACTTGATACTGTCATAGATTCCTCCCTTGGTGCTGGGCACAGGATCTGACATGGATGTATTGGCATCCCCAGGCACAGCTGGCAGCTCCCGGTGCCGCAGGAACTCAGGAGTCCTTGAGGTTGGTTTGGAGGGTGTGTGGGAATGGGGTGTCTGGTCTGGGATGTGCTGCTTGTGGTCCTCTACATAGTGATTGTCTGGGTCTTCCAGAACCACAGAGCCATCCACCTGCTGCTGGGGATCACCAGGGTAGGAGGTGCCTACAGGGAGGGAGCAGAGGGATGCTGAGCCAGGAAGGGTGCTGGGAGGGTGGCCCATGCTCCCAGCCTGGGACCAGCCTGGAGTCAGGCCCTGTTCCCACCCCGCAGCTCCTGCTTCCATCAAATATTGATTCAATGAGGCTCAGCTCCACAGGAAGTATCTGTCAACACAGGACTGGCAGGGGTGGGCGAGAAGACCAGTTTGGTCACTCCAAAGGCAAAGGAGGCTGGAAAAGCCGTGTAACAGGGTGTTTGTCTTCCTGCTTTAGCTCTGCAGGGATTTGGGGTGCAGGACCCACTGTGGGTGCAGCAGGAGGGGGAGGTGTGGATCACTGGCTGGTGCAGGAGGTGGTGGAAGGGTTAGGAACAGCGCAGGCTCCTCTAGCTCTGTCCTGACATAAAGCTGCCCCTGCCCCATCAGAACCCCAGTGTGAGCACCCCCAGTGTGAGAACCCAAACATCAGCATGCCCGTGTAAGCAGTTCAAAGTGGGGCACCCCAGCATCAGCACCCTAACATAAGCTATTAGCATCCAGTGAGCACCCCAGTATAAGCATCCCAGCATGAGCACCTGAGCATGAGCCCCCCAACATGAACCTCCCACTGTGAGCACCTTAGCAAGATCCCCATGGCTCAGCCCAGCACCCACCTCTGCACCCCAAGGAACCAAAGCTTCACTTTTGGGGTATCCCTTCCCTGTCCTCTGCAGAGGAGCAGGAGAGGGCAAGCAGCACCTCCAGGGGACACCCAGGAATGAGGTACAGGGGGACAGGCTGGTGGGAACACCCCCAAACACTCAGGAGCTCCCATGGAAGTGCAAAGAGGAGCAGGAATTTTGTTTGAGCATCTTGGAGCTCAGCAAAGGGGCAATTAATTCCCAGGGTTTAATCATGCTGCGGTGCTAAATAAAATTCCTGAAATAAACAGGAATTGAAACTCATTCCAGGTGTTGTGGAAAAGCATGTGGGATGAGTGCTTAATCCAGCGGGCAGGTTTGGAGCATTCCCTGGCAATTCCCTTCCTGCTGGTGCAGAATGAGCCCAGGGAGTGTCTAAGAACAGCAGACAAGATCCTGCTGGAGAAACTGGGATTGGCAAGATTCACTGGGATATTTTGCTTTAGGAGATGATTTTGGATGCAGCTGCCAGCCTGTGTGGAATCCTGTGAGTCCCTCACTGTGACCATGGGGCATTCCCATCCTCTTCTCCATGCCAGGGAATTCAAACTTGAGTGTCACTGATTTCCCCTATTTTGGCTGCTGCGACCCCAATTGGGGGTTTGGGGGTGCAGCCCCAGACCCCAGCTGGGCATTCAGGGGTGTACCTCCACATGTGTGGCCAAGGGCCAGATCAAAGTCCTGCTGAGCTCCTGAGCTCCTCCAAGTTCATTGCCCGGGAAATCATTAACTGGGATGGATTGGCTGAGCCCTGGGACCTTCGGACTGCGGCTCCTGGCTCCAGGACACCATCCCAAGGCATGGCCAGCATCCCAGTGGGAATGAGGTCCCCATCCTGCTGCACACACCAGCATGGCCCATCCAAGGGCATTGCCAACACCCCCAGTGTGAATGAGGTTCCCATCCTGCTGCACAAACCAGCATGGCCCATCCCAGGGCATGGCCAGTATCCCAGTGGGGATATTCCCATCCTGCTGCACACACCAGCATGGCCCATCCCATGACATTGCTAACATCCTTGTGGGAATGAGGTCCCCATCCTGCTGCACACACCAGCATGGCCCATCCCAAGGGCACTGCCAGCATCCCAGTGGGAATGAGGTCCCCATCCTGCTGTGCCCCACAGCGGCAGCAGGAGCCAGGGAGAGCCAGCACTTGGCACGCAGCACCCACGGCCCCGGGAGCACCTGCAGCAGCAGGGCCAGCAACGGCAGAGGGACACAGCCCTGTCCCTGTCCCTGTCCCCATCCCGTGACCTACCTCCCAGCAGTGCTGCTCCCGTGGCACTGGACTCACGCCGTGCTATGCTCACCTGCAGCAGGAACAAGTGAGTGCCCATCATTAGCCCCGTGACACTTGTGCACCCACCTGGGTACAGGTGTGTCCTGCCCTATCCAAACACTCTTATACCCTCCCTGGAAATCGTGTATCTCCCTTTGGAAGTCATGTACACACACACACACACACACACACACACACACACACACACCCACGGCCACTCGTGCATTCCCTCCTTCCCGGCACTCTTGCACCTCCCCAGCCACTCGTGCACCCCCTGTGCTAGCAGTAGGGTTGTTGGGGGGCTCAGGGACATCCTATCCCCACCCCAATGCCCCACTCTGCCCTGACCTTGGAGCTTTTTTGGGGCCGATTTGGTGAATTTGGTATGAGGAGAGGGATATTCCGTGTGCCGACACTGGAGGGCTGTCACAGCACGCGGGATGCGAGGGAGCAGGGGCTGTGCGGGGACGCGTGGGGACAGCAGGGGCCGCGGGGACTCACCCCTCGGACCAGCCTAGGGACTTCTTTCCTTCTCACGGTGCTATACTTCTGCTTGGACCTGCGCAAGGAGAAGGGGAGGTCCATCACCCGTCCCCAGGGATGCTGGGATGAGGGAGAGCTCAGAGGTGACACGGCTACCCCTGTCCCCTCTCTCTCCCTCCCATGTCCCCTTCCACAGAGCTTATCCCTTCTCCACTTGATCCCACACAGGTTGGTTCCACCTGGAGCATCCTCTAGTGTGGAGCTCCCTGCTCCCCATCCCGCATGGACAGTGTCCTCCTCCCCACCCACGGTATTTCCCTGGAGCCCATGATATCCACGGCAAACCGTCGGGAAGAAGCCAAATCTCCCCGGTCTCACCTCCCGAAGCGGAAGAAGGAGCAGAGGAGCAGCAGGAGCAGCAGCAGGAGGCTGGTGGTGGCCGAGCCCCAGGCCACCGGGGCCACCGAGCCCCTGGCCAACGCCGGAGCCATCGAGCCCCAGCGCAGGGGCAGAGCTGGAGGAGAGAGGATTGGAAGTGGGATTGGGATAATAATGCGATGCATGTGGATGGTTAGAGGGGGCTGGAGAAGGGCTCCCGTTCTCCCTTTAATAGCAGCAGCACTTTTTCCAGGGATCCCTCCCCATCCTCTCAGCCCACTGGGATGCCCAGCATTGTCCCACCCTGCTCCCCATTCCCAGGGGACAGAGGATTTTGGGGTGACTGCCGGTGCAGGAAAGCTGGGGGAGTGGTGCTGGAGCAGAAGGGGTGATGCTGGGACATGGGGTTTGATGTTGGAGCATGAGGGGTGATTTTGGGGCATGGAGGGTGACGTTTGGGGCATGGAGGCAGTGTTGGGATATGGGGAGTGATGCTGGGATGTGGGAGCGATGCTGGGACATGGGAGTGATGCTGGGACGTGGAGTGATGCTGTGACGTGGGAGTGATGCTGGGATGTGGGAGTGATGCTGGGACGTGGGAGTGATGCTGGGACATGGGGGGTGATGTTGGGGCATGGGGGGTGATGTTGGGGCATGGAGGATGATGCCACTGCACTGGGCATCCCCACTGAGCTGTCCCCAGACCTGCCCTGAGCAGGGGGAGGCCACCACTTTAAGGAAACCCATTGCCAGCCCCCTCGAACCCCTTCTCCTTCTTCCACCTAAGCTCTCCTGCCTAAACTTGGGGTGCCCCGAGCTCTGAGTTCCGAGAGCAGC
>NW_008661050.1:0-36118 GCF_000695815.1 Acanthisitta chloris | reverse complement strand
TTTTCAGGGAGGTGTGCTTCCTTTATAAAGAGCTATAGAGTCTGATGGGGAGATACAACTTTTTCATCAAAGTTAACTAGGGACTTACAGATATATTCAGCTCTTAATGCAAGTACACAAAATGCCTTTACTAAATTATAGATTAGTTTGCATGCCCAGAAGAATTTTGGAATAAGATGATTCAACTTTGAAGCCTGTCATAGGTATGTGTCCAAGCAGAAGAACACATGTTGGGGGTGGGATGAGAAATACAGACTTCCCACCCATGGACATATTAACTCAAAGGGCATGTGTAAGAAACATTAGATAAATATGCTATGCTTGGTGCTGAGGATTAGTATCCTATTAAGGCATCACATTTCAGGAAAACATAGTGAAGTTGAAAATTATCTGAAGAAGACCAGCAAGAATAGTAAGTTTGGGAAAACAGAATAGAAAATAAAAGAATGGAGAGATGTGTGTGAAGAGGACAGCATCCTCCTTGCATGTAAGCAGTTTCTTTAAATGAGAGATTGATCACCTGCCTATGGGCAGTGGTAGTAGGACACAGAGTAATTGCCTTAGCTTGCAAGTGTACATGCTGGCAGAGGGAGATTAAATCTGAGACTAGATAAATACTATAAATACTCTATTTAAAATTATTTACCTCATGGACAGTATTACCTATTACTTTCACAGGAGATTTTAAGAAGAGAGCAGGCAAGTATCTGGCATGGCAATACACTACAGACCATTTCTTCTTGAGGAACTCTTGCATTCTATGAATATTTACTAACTAATGCTGTTCCTATACCCAACGATAAAACTGCTATCTCCTACTAACATCTCTTCATATTAACCATGACAACTCTGCAGACAGTTTTCTAAAGTGGTATGTATTAGATATTTCTTAAAACATGACAAAGCTTATCAGAGGTCAGAGAAAACACTGAAAGGTCAAGCAAAGAATAGAGTCTTTATGCCTGGTAAATTATGAAGGTATGATTGATAAATATGTATCTATAAATATATGTGTATATAATGTTTATGTAATGTGTAAGAAAACAGATAGGATTTCTTTACTCATTTGTCACGTTATTTTATTTCAATCATGAAGAAGTCAGCATGCAAACTACTACAATAATTGATTGCTCCTGTCAGTGTTCAGGAATGGGGGAAGCCCTAGAAAACCCACATTAAGATTGTGCTAGTGCATGCTAATCTGGTATATACAGTTAAGATGAGATGATTACTAGCAGCAATGCAAATTACACTTGAGGAAGATACTGGATATTAATGTCACTTTTCCTAAAGTTAATAAAATCCACTTGCAATAGCATTAAAGTGAACAACCAGATATCCCAGTAATATCTATGCACACAAAGCTAAAGGTTTTCCACAATAAAATGGAAGTGCTATTCAGATGAGAACCAGAGGTGCAGCAAAACTGTATTCAGAAGACACTGTGGCTACCCCGAGCTTTTCCTAAGACAACACTAACTTCCAGTTAGCTTTTCAGCCAGGGTGACATGCAGAAAAGAAACAAGCAACTAACTTCCAGTTAGCTTTTCAGCCAGGATGAAATGCAGAAAAGAAACAAGCAGCAGACTAGACTGTGGGCAGTCCCCTGTATCATAAAAGTTTTTCTATTCCAAGAGAAAACAGTCAGAGCTAAGTCTCCTCCTTGATATCATTACCTCTCCAAAAGATGGATAACACTTTGTATGTATGATATAAGAAAGAGAAAGTACAGGAGGCTTATTACATTGTTAAGCAAGATTTATTTTTTTGTTTTACTCAAGTTTTTACTCAGAGGTACAGCAGCAGGTCTAACTGATACACTTTTGAAGAACAGTGATATCAGTATGCTCCAATCAGACATATGTCCCATCCTACTAAAAGACACACACACAAAAATTTGATGGGTAGGACTTTCTTTTTTCCCCATGTGGGAGCTAAATCAGCAATGCAACTAAACCTGCTCAATGCACACATGAAGTCTTTCACATTATTGTGTGCCAAACCAACTCAGGTTTTAATTGTGATATTGCTTCCTTTACACATCTAGAAGAAACAAACTCAGCCAAGAATTTTGCATACTTTAAGAAAAGCAGTCTACCAATAGAAACCATATTTTTTGCCTTTTATCTTCTCTGAGACATGAATTAAAAAATAGCTCTGATGAACTTCTGGTTTATTGAACACCTCTGGCCATGCAAGACTGGCTGGCATCTGCACCATAGCCTCAGGAATTCCATCAGATTTCAGTCTTTGTCACAACCAACAAGAATTTTAAAAGGATATAGAAACACAGAAACTCACCCTTGTGGTGTAAGCAGCTTCTGGGTCATCTTCCAGCACACGAGAGAGACCAAAGTCTGAGACTTTGCATACCAAGTTACTATTGATGAGGATATTACGAGCAGCTAAATCTCGATGGACGTAACCCATATCTGACAAATATTTCATGCCAGATGCGATCCCTCGAAGCATGCCTACTAGCTGGATGACTGTGAACTGTGCATCATGTTTCTGGAAAACATTTGAAATGTCACTTCAGAGATTGTTCATGTTCCTCCTTACACAGATTTTTTGATGAAAACCCTGGAAGCTCCTCAAATGAAGAGCTCCTGAGTCGGGTGTTGTCATTTAAATGCCACAAGTGGAATCATGTTGATCTGAAGGGAATAATCTCTCAGTCAGCTCAGGGGAGGGACAGATTTACAATTCAGATAAAAATTAATTTTTCCCCTTCTTGCTGTCATAAGAATTTTAATTTCCTAGATGGGACCTGTGTGAAAGTCACACATAAATCTAAGCTCTGTGTGCTCCTGAGACCAGAGTGTCAGGACATTAGACAAACAGATGTCCAACTTCTCTGAAAGGCCATAGGAATTTTTAGCGAATATCCCAGCCTTACCCAGTGGACTAATGAAAGTTGTTTTGTTTGGGTTTTTTTAACAAAAGCAAGTGCTTATCTGAGCCAGTGGCTTTCAAATTCCATTAATTTTAAACTCATTCCTCAGAATCTTCCTCAACTTCAGGAATACAAAAAATTGCTTGAATGGACTGTTACTTAGCCTAGAAACCATTAATTGCATGTATTTCTAATCGTCTACTTCTAGGCACATAGTTTAATTCTCCCAGCTCTTAATCCTGTTGGTTAACATCTAGCATTGATATTAATATATAGATAAATAGATGATCCAACAACAGTGTGTTGTAGTGAAGCTCTCAAATGAATTCCCTAGTGCTGGGAATGTATCATCATCATGGGCAGCTCTCCAACTCTTCCTACTGCTGCTTCCAGAATTTTATTAAATACATGGGAGCTGGCTCTACTATTTGAGGTGACCTCACATGAATCAGCCTGCAAGACTGATTGCATTAATTTAATTTTTGATTAGCATATTTAGGGGCAACATGAGCACTGCAAACAGACAAATATATGGCACAGCAGATGCTTAGAGAGTCTCTCAGAATTCCCTTTCATGAAGAAATTAATTGTTTTAAAAGACTCTTAGCAGTTCCCTGTCATGAAAACCTCTTTTATTAGAGCTAACACAAGAGAATCTATATAAACCTTGGAAAAGATTTAGCTAGAAATCAGGAGGTTTCTAGCCATGAACAGAATCAGATGCTCAGATAGCCTTTCAATGGGGAAAGCAAAGTAAGTAGTTTCGAAAGGCATTTATAAAAAGAGTTATACGGCCTGAGTTGCCTGTGATATTAATGAGTCACAAGGTTCTTATCTAAGTTTCCACACAACAGTAGTAAAGAAAAAAAAATCACACTCAAATGAACGAACAACTGTTCTGTACAGTCCTTTCCTCAGAGCTTTCTTCAAGGATTTTAAGCCTAAACAAAATATATATATTTCAGTACAGATATATTTCATTCAGCAATACTGACACATTATTTATATGCATTTTACATGCTCCAGTGGACACCATAACATATATAGTACATACTGAACCTAAGGTTGACAATATATCCCCTTTTGGGGTTAAACGTCTAGTTCAATGTTATGAATTTAGGGGATAATGTCATTCAACCATGGCAGAACCAAACCAGTCTCCCAGCCACGATTACGTTTGCCCTAACAAATTAAAATTAAACTAGTGTTTCTCCTCAGATGGGATTTAATTTCTTCTACACTTCATGTTTTGCCACAAGTAAATCTTAGTGACATGAAGCGTTCAAATTTTTTTAGGCTCACTACCAACTTTGACAGAAAACAAAGGTAAATCAACAATGGTATTAGTATGTCTAATGTTGGATAAAGAAAACAGACCAATAAACGTTGCTAGCTAAACATTTCTAAAATCCTCAGGTAGGGGCCTATTCCTCAAACTTCTCATATTTAGGGAAACAGTTTTTGGCTCAGTACTATTGGTTTACTGATAAAATTTCCACAAATCCATTCATTTTGGAAATCGCTTTCATAAAGGTTGCAAACCAATAAGTATAACTGCATTACAGTAGTAATTCAGCCTTCAGAAAAACAATTTTCATTTTTGCATGCCAGGATGTCATTTTGTTTTGTTCATTTTTAATAGATGTAACATACTAACGAAACCAAAATTGTCTTTATTTTGGAATAATGCTTACTGCAGGCAGTGAAAATGGACCAGCAGATTCCTACTTGGCTTTCTGAGCACATCATGATACACACAAACCCAACTGGAAACAATAAAATATCAAGCAACAAGAGCTAATGATGAATCAGAATAGAGTGGCAGTAAATTCATAACAAGTTCAGAACAAGAGCCAGTTCTGTACCATTTAGTTTTGTATTGCCCTTACCCGTAGGAAGCTGTCCAAGGAACCATTTTCCATATATTCAGTAACAATCATAACTGGTTTACCTGCAAATAGATTACAGGGGTCAGGCATTTAAAGTGAACACATATTAATCAGTAATAACAAGCCTTTTGGCAATGTGCCCAAACCTTCCAAATCCCAAGGAGAATTTTACATTTAGAAAGAAAGTAAAAAATGCATGGACAAAACTAGCTCTGTCCACAACATAACTGTGATTCCACTGACCTCAACAGAAATATAGTAACCAGCATAAACTGATAGGATTTTTAGCAGTTCAGTCCCAAGAAACAAAATGAAACATCATGCATTTTCAGTGTACAGTGCCTTATCCAGCACTGTTGAATAAAATCCATCACATAACTGTTGAATTTATGCAATGAATGAAGTTGCTGTACCTTGCCATGCATTTGTCCCCAGGTTCCCTCTGAAAGGGAACTGGGCCCTTGCTGTGGAGGGAGTCAGAGAGTTTCGTGTTCCAGGTGCCCTAGTCTGCACAATGAAGTTGGTAAGGACCATGGAGCAGTGCTCTAGTGCATGGGCACAATCAATATTTTCCTCCCATACTATGGTAAGGTAAAGATTAAATAGTGTACATGGAAGCAACAGCAAACCCCTTGTCCCTCAGGAGAGTATTTACAATGCATTTAAACCATTGAGCTTCAGTATTTTCCTAGCATGAGCCAGGGAAAATGCTGGGGTAAGGATAAAGATGGAAAGTGCAGAATAAAACACAGGACACTGGAAAGAAAAGCAAAGCTGTAACACTGCTGTCCTCCAGTGCTGGGGGCTGGTCCTCCTTCAAGGCAGTCCTGCCTCCCTGTGTGGTGGGATCACTGACAATACAAACCTCAGCATGGCTGGGGGCTGAACATGCTGCATCCACAGGGCAGCAGCAAGCTCTAAGGAAACAGCCCTGCATCCTTGAAAAGCCTTTAATATCTTCCAAAACTTGTCCATACAGATTTGGATCAGTTTTTGAAACCATTCCATCTACCCTAGGGTATTTTGTAATATAACCACGATTTTATATGCAACTCTGACATGTTTGAGAGAAATGAATGCAAAAATTAATGTGATTATGGTGACGTTTGCAGACAAAGGTCATTGCCCTGCTAATATTTTACCATCATATGGATTTTATTATTTCATAATATTTTCTAAAGCTTTGTTTATTTTCTCTTTGTGGTAGAGAGAAAGGTGGGTAAGAGCATGAAGTTATTTAAGGAGATGACTTATTACTTCACATATAATACAGGAAGGCATTTGACCATAAAAGCCTGTATATTGTATAGCAGGCATGGTGACATCTTAGCTTTTAAAACTGAACAGCATGAGCCTTGAAAGAGGCACCCAGTTTAATTAAAAACAAGAAAGCCATTAAAAAAAGCAAAGTAAATAGTAACAGCTCCATATTTTTTTTGGTTTTTTTTTTTTTTTTTGTTTTGAAAATGCGCTCCATATTTTTTTTGGTTTTTTTTTTGTTTTGAAAATGTAGCCTCTACCAAATAGAAATTCTTAGAAGAAAAACAGTCATTTCAAAGAATGAGTCTAATATAATGAGAAGAAAATCCTCTGCCCCCTTTGCATGGATTAATAAGTTCAAATAATTTCTTTCTGTGGTGCAAATGATGTGATATACTGTGGGAGTCACACTAATGAGTAATTGGCTGTCATCCATTAACGAGTAGGGGATACTCTATCCAAAATATTAATCTTGAATTATATAGGAGATGGTACAGATAAAAGTAATGTAAAAGTAAAAAAAAAAAATCCCACTCCAAACCCCCCTGTTTGCTTAGTCTTGTTAGCAAGAAACATTTAGTTCAAGGAAAAAATAACTAACTTGCACTCCATGTGTAACATTAACCCAAAGGGATTTCTGGTAACACAAAACATACAGCTGGATCTTTGAAGTACAGGGCAGAGTACCGATGGGACTATCCAAAGCTTTCCATGATAAATCCATGTACTTTAAAACCAAGAGGCAGTTGCCTGGTTTCTGTACAAATTCAGCCAATTTTATGAGACTTATCAGAAGACTTTAGTTAGAGTAAGAAGATATGTCTTTCAAATTATTGCAGGAGCATCTTCCTGCCTTGCACACCCACACTCCAAAAGCCCTAAGTGCATGGTTTCACTCTCACTCAGTTGAAAACGTGTCCACAATAAGAAGCATATGCTCTGAAGCATTAAAAAAGAACATTCTGCATTCGTTTATCAAAGCACAGCCGTTTATACATGATAACAAGTTGTGTCAACAGTGTTGCCGAAATTTATTACCAGGCTACAAATTGCTGTAAATTATTAGTAAACTAAGCAGAACATGCATGCTAGTTATTAAGACTACTGCCTCCAGTGTGCCCAGGAGACCGGTGCAGCAGCAGGAAAACATAGAACAGAAATCCACAAGAAGCAGAGGAACAGCTCTGCACTGGAGCAAATGATAAGAGTCTTATCTAGTGGGTGCACCTCCTTTTTACTGCTGGTAGGTTTTCCCACTGGCAAATCAGAGCCACCAGAGTTCAAGGACTTCTCATACCAAATGGTCCTGTTAAGGGGATCGTGACAATTGCAGTCATTAGGAGTTGCTTCAGAAGATCTGCTTAGTATGAAAAGCTAGATCACTGCAAAGGGTCACCTGCCAAACAGAATTTAGTTAATGAAGAAATTGCTTCCTGTTTATCATGCATTACCTGTACTGAGAGTGAATGAGCAAAGACTCCACAGGCTGTCTACTGACTGTACATAGACTAATGCTTGTAAGTGTAATTTAATAGCTATCTTTAAAAATAAGAACACTTGCCAATTTATTAATACAGTATATTGGCTTGGCTGAAAAAAAACCCCCAAACCCCACCAGGTTCTTGTGCTTCTATCACCCTATGGAATGTTAAATAAAATAAATTATCACTTTTATTTGCATTTCAGCCATGTCATTTTACTGAGTAAAATTGAGACAAATAGCTCCAGAGCAGATTTCTGAACTCCTGTACTGAAGCTATCTGGAGAGGGTGTTGTATCCCTGAGGCTTTTATTGACTTCAGCTGGGAATATTCATCAGAGCTTGCTCTCTCATAAGTAGATGTGATAGGCAGTTGACTGCTGCCCCCCTCTATGACCCCCACCAAAGCAGACAGCAGTCTGCTCTAAATACAGCTGAACAGCAAACTTACTAAGAGTCACTTATACAGAATACAGATAGAATTAGTAATGCACATTCAAGAGCCATGCAGAAATTACAGCATGCACAGCAATTAAATTATTTTCCAAAGTACACCGGGAATACAAAATGTAACAAAATAGATTTTTAGCTCAGCTGTGTACAGACTGATGCTGGTGTTTCAAGTAATTTTGTGACTGCAGATCTTATTCTGATTATACAAAGTACGTGTCATTACAAAGTAAGAGGTAACTTTGATGTATACAGGTAGACCTGGCAGCCCTTTCCTATCGGGACTGTGAGACCTAAGCTGAAGAATAACTACTTATTTCTTTAAATCAGCAAAATAGACTTTAATGATCCACACCTAGAGAAGCCATTACTATTGCAATTATGTATGTTCATAGCATTTATGGATTTACATACCTTTCACTACTTATTTTTAGACACATTTTGTGGGTTTTTCCTTTCATGTATGTCACTGCAGTACACTATGAAATTCTTTCAAACCTATGTCTGTTACACCTTGAATCATACAATTGAAAACAAAATTCCTTAAACCCAATAAAAATCCTCAAAACCAAAGATTTGATATATTTCTATCCATTTAAACTAGAAACACCATCAGCACATTCTAAGCCATTTATTTAAATGGCAAAGAGCTGCTCTGCCAGTAGAGTACTCTAGAAAACACCCTACTGATTTTTTCCACTCCCATAAAATGCCTCAGATCATCCCTGAATTTTTTTTAAGATTACCTCATACAAAACTTATTGATCTCCCACCTAATAACTACTGCAGCTAGATGAATTCAACCATTAAATTCATCACCTGATGATGCAATGGAAATATAGATAAGTCTCTGGATTCATGTGTCATGGAACAAGCCAGTTTTAGTACTTCATGCAACCTCTCTCTTCTACTTCCGACTCGTTCTGCCATTCCACCTTAAGGTAGAGGACAATCAACAGTGCAAGCAATGAGAGGTAGATCTTGCCTAAAGAAGGCAGTATCACCAGCACCAAATCCCACCAGCTGCTCATAAGGAGAAGAGCTTGCAGTATGTGGGTGGTGTCAGGGAGCCACCATGGCTAACATGGGAAATCTGGGTAGGAGCCCTAACACTGATACCACTGTTCAGCAATGCCTCTTACAAATTGCTCTGCTCTTAGTGAAAGTGGAGCTGGAGAGATTTCTTCAAATATGTTACTTTTCCACGAAGGTACTACTTATAGATGGAGGCTTCAATTTCTTCATCTCAAAAAGAGAAGGTGAATTGTTATCATAAACAAAGACCAAAAATATGCATTAATAAGGTGAATTGTTATCATAAACAAAGACAAGCGTTAACAAAAAAAGTCAACCAAACTGGTAAGAAAAACACCTAATGACAGATTTAGAAAATGCCTTTAAATAAATAAGCATACATAATCAGAGAAATAAAATAAATGTTCCTATTGAAACCTTAAAGCTCCAAGACTTTTTTTTTCAAACACCTAATGACAGATTTAGAAAATGTCTTTAAATAAATAAGCATACATAATTTTATTTTTTTTTTTTTTTGAGATTTTTACTAAGATATATAAACTCTAGAGCATCAGGATCTTTAAAATGCCTCATACTGGTAGATACTGAATGGAGTATTTTCCCAGCATGAAAACCATGTAGGAAAAAACTTTAAAGCTATATATTAATTTTCCAGTACCAGTTGCTGTACCCAGGTAGGCTGTTCATTAAATTTGTGCTAATGACAAATCTAATTATATAGTTGAAAGTGGAACATATTGCCTCAGTGCAATTAGGAAAACTTAGCACATCAGACTCCATGACTCTTAGAAGATTATGGAACAGTGCAGTGCCTCTTGGTCATTTTGTAGTAATTTGTAGCTCTGGAGTTTATTAAACATGCCAATTTATTATTGAGATGCAGTGTTCTTCAGAACTGCTCCTTCATTTCAAAGTCTGCTATATTTTTGTCAAGCAGACTACTTTTACTCCCCAGTTTTCCCCAGCGCATCAAGTCATCATCACTGTTTCCAAGTTTTCAGAGCCTGGGAGCACCAAGGCAGTGCAGATCCTGCAGCTGCACTGCAGGCAATTGCCTCCAACACCACTCTTCATTGGATTCATCAGCATGGGTTTAGCTGGTGCTTTCACGTGGGTAATATTTTTTTCCTGCTTTCGAGGTAATGCAATATACATTGTGAAAGACAAGCTGTGTGTTTCTGCTGTTATCTCTTTCAAAGGATGTTTGGTACATACTGGTATGGTTGTAACAAACATTTCACTAAGGGTTTGCAGATCATCAACATGGATGTTTAGTTTATTTTGCTTTTGTTCTTCTTTGAAAGAAAAATCACAAAATAATTTAGGTTGGAGGGGCCCTCCAGTGACACTTCACATGCAAAACAGATGTTCCCACCATCTTACTTTTAGTGACGACTCCCTCTAATCGAATGATATTAGGGTGGTCAAACTGTCCCATGATGCTTGCTTCTCCCAGGAAGTCCCTTCTCTGTTTTTCTGTGTAGCCAACTTTCAGGGTTTTGATAGCCACTGAAATTTCCTTTTTAGAAGGCAGCTTTAGGCGTCCGCTGCAGACTTCCCCAAATTCCCCTAAAAAAGAGTGGAAAATTGACAAAAGCTGAAACAGAATTATTGCACAGGGATTTAAGAAAGAAGACTTAGTGTTCAGCAAAACCCCCTGAAGTGTGATGTTTACTGGTGGGCCACAGACTGTCGCTCAAAGGGGGCCTTCAGACAACTACTTCACATTTCCATGCATGGGTTCTCCAGCTGTCAAACTGAACAATGTCACTTATTACACTGCATAGCCAGACTACTGCAGAGCAGAGGAATGCATAAATGAGATCAGAAAATTCCTCTTTTGTTTCCATTGATGCACTTGGAGACAAGAGTAGGGGGGATTAGCTGATTAATGCAGAAGTATCAGAATAGTTATGCATCCTTGTGAACATTATACCCTTCAGTACTAACAAAAAGAGATAGCAGTTCCCAATTATTTAACTTATTTCATTTACAGTAGCAAGATAATTCATGACAAATGAATTTATCTACACAGCTGCAAAGAAAAAAGAAATCCAAACAAATTATCTTTGCTCTATTATTATTCAGATGGATCTAATCATGCAGATATATATTGTCACTTGTGAGTACAGGACCTGATAGTCCACCATAAACATTTTGCCCACTGGATATTGTGTGACATCCCTAAATAGAAAATAGCGTTTTATACAATGTCCTTTATCCTTTCCAATGCAACATGGAAGAGTGCACAAGGAATATTATCTTAGCATTCAAATGAGCAAGTATTAAATACTTAGAAAATTGTTTGAAGAAGACATCTCAATTAAAGATTTCTGTAGTTAATTATTACATAAATCACATAAGGAAGTTTCAATATCTTAATATTTGAGCAGCAACAGACTTTTAGTTCCCAGTTATCCAACTGCCCATCTTACATTTCATATGATATAATAAACTGCACATATAACATTCCAGTTAAAATTACAGTAGCAACTTTTTGTCTCCTTGTTTTAGCCACAAAATAAATGAAGTGAAAGATACAATAAAATCAGAGAATAAACAATGTAGGAGAAATCACAAAATCACAGAATCGATTGGGTTGGAAAAGCCCTCTGAGATAATTGAGTCCAACCTTAGACCAAACACCACCATGTCAACTAGACCATGGCACCAAATTCCATGTCCAGTCTTTCCTTAAACACAAATATAACAGCTAGAATTGCCATTATATTCCCTCAAATAATAATGGCAAGAATTGCCCTCCATGTTTATTTATATTTGAAGACAAGGAAGACTCTTTAGTGAATGAAGAAGAAAGGAAAGGAGGTTGGGCTTTTTTGCTATTGTTTTTTCTTTCTTTCAAGAAACTCAGGGGTGTTGCTAGAGGGCTTTAAGACTCACTTTGCAACAATATATCCCTATTCATAATCTTTTGTCAAAATACATAGTATCTAAATATAAATATCCCCTCATATGCCATACTTTGTCAAGTGGCCTTGCATAGAAAGTTGGACTTGGAAACGAATAAACTCTATAATGTAAATCCAGCTGGTATAATTTTTATGCAAACTGGGAATTTGGTTTTTTATTTGTGAGCTAAACATCATGGAAAGAGTAATTATACTGGTTACATATGAGCTTTCCCAATTTAATGTGTAATAATCCTAAATGCAACAGCATTATTACACCTTTTAAGAGTAAAAGCTCTTGGAGCCCATTTGCCCACAATGATTCTTTCTATATATCTGCAACTGACTGCTTGCATTAAGCAACATCTGTGAAAACTAAAAATGACCAAATCCCACAGAAATAAGTCAAGTTGAAATAATGCTGTTCTTCATAGATTTAATATGCAGAAATGTGTGATGTATTGACAGCCCTATACCACTGCCTTCAGACATGATACCACACGGGATATATTTCAGACATTACATTCAACCCATTTATCTACAAAGTGGCTTGCATTAAGCAACATCTGTGAAAACTAAAAATGACCAAATCCCACAGAAATAAGTCAAGTTGAAATAATGCTGTTCTTCATAGATTTAATATGCAGAAATGTGTGATGTATTGACAGCCCTATACCACTGCCTTCAGACATGATACCACACGGGATATATTTCAGACATTACATTCAACCCATTTATCTACAAAGTGATTCGGGATATATTTCAGACATTACATTCAACTCATTTATCTGCAAAGTAAAATTATTCCTTTATCAACTTGCCACCAGTATGGCTGGCATTACAGTCCATGTGCCATTTGTAGCACTGCAATTCAGGAATGATAAAGGGAACTTAAACACGAAGGCTGTGTGTTCACACTCAAAGCTCAAGGAATTGGTAGCTTTTATACAAAGCAAGGAATGAGAAGAGAGAGCTGTGACAGTAGTGACCAAAATTATGGTCATAAATATGATGGACACAAACTCCCTTTTCTATATACAAGAGGCAAACCAAAGAATAGTTGCAAATTACAGTAAAAGTCAGTTACATCAGGAAAAAATTCTAACAGTAAGGACATTTGAACAGTATAAAAGAGGTTTTAGGGAGGCTATAAACTTTTTATCTTGGAGATTGTAAAGAATAAGCATCTGTCAAGAACAGTACCTGAAAAGTTCTGTTTTGGGCAAGGGTGTGGACTTAATCACTTCAAGGTCACTTTTCAGCTTTATTTTCTAAGGTTTCTCTGTTAGACAGCCAATTTAATCAAAAAAGACCTGAAGAAATGTGTCATAGGGCAATGACCTTTCTCTACTGCTAATGCAGGCTAGATTTGTGTCAAAAACATAGAAGCGAATGTCACCACATCTTATCACCAGCTGCTGAGCTGCTTCATCCTCTAGGCATGGTACTGGGCTGTCCATGTAATAATCAAAAAACATTAAAGGGAGGATATATCTTCATGTACACATATACTACTAAAATAGCACATCACATCCTTTGATTCTAGCATTGTATTTTAGGCTGCAAGACAGGCAGCAGCTCAAAACACAAATTGTAAAACCATTACTAGTAACTAATGGGCGTTGAGGTATTTTCAGATTTAATTAAAAGGATCCAACATCTGTAAGCCAAAACGACAGTATACTTCAGCAAGAGCAAATGCTGCTTCAGTTCAAATACCAACCCCAGTTGAATAGTGTCAGAGTACCACAAGAAAGGAAGACCAAAGCACATCTTGAAAACAGAAGGGGAAAAAAGATGCTTGAAATAATTCTTGTAGTGTCCAGCTTCATATTCCTTATTTTTTTTTATGCTTTAATGGTCCAGAAAAGCTATAACAAGCTAACCTTTTAGAACTATTGTTCAGTTACTGTCAATGGAGAATATAGCTATGATTTCAGCAAGCAGTCCAGCAATCAGTCCTTGATTTAAAACCAGAATCGTGTATCTGATATTTGTTTAACTTTTGGGAAGGAAAAGGTTTTCACTAATTTCCATCAACACAGCCTCATTTAGCCACAGCTGAACAATTTAGAACTTGAGGGATTAATCAGATTCCACAAGTACCACAAGGCCAGTGGATGCTGCAAGAAGAAGAAAGTTGGACACTTTGTATCAAGGGAGCATACTGCTGTCCACAAATATAAAATGGGTTCACTTTCTTGGAAAACATTTTCATTGGAAAGAACTCACTAGGCAGCCCAACAATGTTAACCTATGATTCTTTCATATACAGGGCAGAATGGATGCTACACAAGTCTACCTGGTCAACACCCATAGTGACATGTAGTTACACTACAACTTCTTCCTGCAAATTATTATAATATGGTCCCAGTAAAAAATGGACTGGATCTCAGCAGACATTGTTTAGGAGGAATAAGGACTTGTGTTTGAGTGGAAAACCTGACCCTGATTTTAAGAGATGAGGATGATGGCTTTTCATATAAAGCCTTCCTGAAGTGTTCATTTCTAATTATTCTACACACATAAATACTGTATAACCTGCCTTGCAGACTGATGTGTCTATTTACATGTGGAAAGGAAACAGGTATTATTTAGGAAGGCTGTTCATGAAATAATGATCTCTTTTCAGGAGATCCTAATTTCTTTTTAAATAGGCTACTTAGTGCACCAGTGAATGGCATTTGCTGTGCATTTAGACCCAGGGGACAAGTAAACAAAGACTGTGAAGTTAGCTACTCCCTTTACCTTGCTGCATTTTAAGTCATGATTGTACTCCTGTGCACAGAACTCCCTCAGAGTTGGAGAGGCACCAAAGCCAAATGTTTCATAAACCTTGTGAACATCAGCAATATTCTAGCCCTCACTGAGACACTGCAAACCTTCACAATAAGTTTCACGGACAGTTAGACCCTAAATTTTAGAAATACTTTGATCAACAAGATGTTATGCTACAAATATATTTCAGCTTTGAAAGAAAAGCTAAAACTTGCTTTCTTGTTCAGGAAAGCACATCCTTACATCTCCCCCGAATCAAGAAAGAACTTTCTGTAGTATTCTCCTACTACCCAATTGGATTTAATCTTCTTAAGTCGTTGGCTGAACTGGATCCATAAAAACGAGTGAGTTATTTTGAAAGAAAGAATTAACTGTAAAGAAAATCTGAAAAAGTGGCTCCTGACCTCAATTTTCTTTATGCTTAGCATCCCACTAAAATCCCTTGTGTTTTTCTTGAGGTTCTTTTGGACAAGAGTATTTCCTTATTGCAAATGTATGTTTTCAAAGCTATGTAAACTGCCCTCTACTTTCAGAGACTTCTGGCTAAAACTGTGAAAAACTGCTCGGAAAAGTACTTCAGAATATCAAAATTACTTGCCTGACTTGAAGGTCTCATTACTTACGTCACACTTCAATGCAGTTAAATGAATCCCTTCTTCTCCAATCACTGTCTTTTTATAATTTCATTCACACTTGCATTGCAAAGGACAAGGGCAGGAAAAGACCAAGTCATTCACTCAAATAAGTCATTGACTCAAGTAAGAGACAGGAAATACCTTTCTGTTTTAGGGGAGGAAAGAAGTGTTCCTGAAGAAGCTGCCTCAGAGGCACTCTGAATGTAAAAGCTACCACGTGCTGAGCATGACAGCAGTGTAAAGTGTTGCTACAAACTCATTTTGCAAGCTCCCAGCACTACAGCCTGATTTTCATCTGTTCTTCCCTGCCTGGCTCTTCCTGTTGGCATCTCTAGCAACTGCTAACACGAAATGCTAACCGTAATACCATATGTACTTTGGGCTACATGAATCTGAGCCATGGTGTCCAACAAATGGTGTTATTGTATCTAGAGTCCAGGTGTCAGTGTAGAGGACCTTCAGGAACCCTCTGTCATTTTCAGTGGAGTGGAGCAGAGAGACTCATATTTAAAACACCTCATTCCTTCAGGCCATATTCCTTTTTTTATTTCTCCATATTTAAAACACCTCATTCCTTCAGGACATATTCCTTTTTTTAATTCTTTCAGAAAACTCTTCCTCCATTTTCAGAGGCCATATTTGCCAAATTTTGGGTTACCTCTAATTCAAATGTGTATCTAATCAAACACTTCAGAGGCCATATTTGCCAAATTTTGGTTTACCTCTAATTCAAACGTGTATCTAATCAAACATAAGACAATAATAGAGCTGTGAAATGACATATCACTGATTCTTAGGAACTTGTTTTTTAGGTCCATACACTGCATAAAGCCCAAGTTTAGAAAGCTTGTATTTGTGAACTAAGGCTTCTGAAAGTCTCATAAGGTAACTCCTGGACTTAACTTTACAGTAATCTCCTTCTCTAGCCCCTTACTAATTCTCTCTTATGTGCAATAAGCAGAGATTTGCTGCCTTGACTGACGATGATGGAGAACAGTGCACTCTTGTGGGGCAAAATTAAAACCAGCAAGAAAAAAATTCTACCTTTCCAGAAAATAACTTCAAACTATAGTTAAGTTGCTGCAGTAAGAGAGGATGAACACTGTTTCTTTTTTTATTGGGTGTTTCAGGAGATGCACTGAGTATAGTACCTTGGTTCTATACTTTTCTTTGACTGAAAATCTTTTGCTGTGCACTAGGAGTCTGTCTCTCACCTCTCATGATTTTAATTCAAATAGCAAATTTAGAGAGAAGCAAAAAATCAATAATAAAAGAACTAGTATGTTTCAATGGATTAAAAATCAATAGTTCTTCCCACAAATGCTTTAATATAGCAGGAAAGCTAACACTTCATGATCTTCTGACTCAATGAGACAATCTGCCACTTTACTTCAAGGAGGAAGCACATATCCTATCAGGAACTACATGTTGCACTGCAACACAGACAACTCAGTGTAATAAGACTTTATGTAATCTGGCTCCTCTGTTACAAAATCTGCTCATTTCACCATTTTTTTTTCTGCAAACCCAACAATCTATAGTATCTGTATCGCTCAGACAATCAGTTATCCAAGAGACAACCCTTTCGTTCTAAATCGATAATTCAAATCCAAAGCAGTGACCAAAATCAATCCAATGACCAAAGGTCACTGCAGTCTGATGGATGTATGGTGACTGGCATGAAATGAGTTTGTGGTTTCACTCAAGGCATAATAGTCAACAATCCTTTTAAGGGAAAAAAAAAGAAAACATCTTCACAGTAGATACCATTTTCTGTGCTGTGCTGACAGATTTTAAGGAGAAGCATAGAAGTGAGGCTGAACTCTTATCACTTCCAACAGTGCTGCATCCAAGTATGAGCTTGGTGTCCTTTGAAAAACTGTCTTGATATCCGCTTTCTTTGAGGGAAAAAAAAAAAGAAAAATAGAACTATGTGCCTTTAACTTTTCACAAGGACTGAAATCAGCTGTAAATATGACCTACTAAATTGAAGACTTTACGATGTTTTCTTTCCCATCACAAGTATAAACCCAAAGATGTAAAACTGTACATACAGCAAAAAGCTACCTTTAGTTCAATATATTTGGTGGTCATTACCTGCTCCAACTACTTTATCAATAGATATATTAGAAGCATCCAGTTCCTTGGCAAATTCATGCACAGCTTGATTGGGATCCTCATATGTATGCGGATCTACATAAGTTCTCAGGCCTGGGAGTTTTACTGTGTAAAAACAAATTCAGAGAGAAAACGTTACTTAGATTTAATTAATCCTTCTAAAGAAAGTTCATGACACAATAGAAACCAAATCAATAGAAGGAAAAGGTATTCTTCAAATCAAACTGTTTTTTATGGGTCTTTGGCAATCTTGACACAGAGTGAAACCCGAGACACTAATGTATTTATTACACAGAAGTCTTACAACCAATTTCAAATATATCTGCGCTTGTCATAGTTAACTGCTTTTCCAATATTAAAATACTACTCACCTCTCTGGGGTTGCTGCATTTAGATGCTGCCTAATATTGCCCCTCTCAAACAACAAAGAGCCAAGGAACAAAATATGTTGATATGGTCAACCTGAACAATTCTTAGGAATATACTAAGGAGAGACCATTAATTCAAACATTTTCTTTGTAAGTTCTCTAAAAGAATGCATAAGAAATAAACCTATACATGAAAAAATGTGCCCCAGCCTCGATCCCTTTGCTAGCATATACAAGGATGAGACACTTGTTCTTATAAAAGACTGGTTTTAGTGTTCAGTTACCCTAACATCCATTATCATTTTGTCCCCCATCTGCAGTTTCCTGGCCACGGACTGTTTGCCCAGGGCAAGTGCTAGTTCCAACAACTGAATGATTTTAAGGGCAGATTCAAACTCTCTACATCACTTCCTCCAGCAGGACTGGAAGAAGAGATCATTCCCAACCTGGACAAAGCACAACTTCATTTCCCCTCCCTAGCTCAAGGCCCTCCTTGTGCTTGTACCTGGCACCTTGTGTGCCTGCCTCTGTATTCATTTTACTACAGAAAGATATTTTGTTAGAACAAAGTGAAATAACCAGCTTGAAGTTTTCTGCTTCTGACACAAAACTCACATTCCTGGACGTGTGTTCTAGCTTTTTATAACTGTACCAGTTGGTCTCATAAAAGATATTAACTCCTCCCACAAACACTGTTTTAACCCACTCAGGAATATCCTTTCCAGTTTGGCATTATTATACTGCATCAATTTGTTGACTGCTAGAATAGTTAAGTATTTTTTTCTGGGGTTACACAGATGGGGAAAAATACCTTTGGACCATTAGTTAGAGCACAAAATTCTTTTGTCAAGCAATCCCAAGTGTACATAAAAAAATAAAATCAATTTTATGGAGATTTACTGGCCTCAGAATTGACAAAGAAATGATAAAACTGAGTTCCCAAGCTAATTGCCTTGAAAACAGTTCAAACTAAGTCATGCTCTTAACACAATGGCTGCGTGTGCACGACATTAAATGCCGACTGTGTTTCCTTCAAGAGCCTGATGATTACAGAATTACTTGCAAGTAAAACAAAAAGTAATTGGCTGTATACTGCTGTTGGTTAAAAATCTTGTAAATGCTTCTTTCCGTCCATGCTGAATGTACGTTACAGGCTCCCTCATACCCCCAGTAAAAATAACAATTAAAAGCTTCTGCACTGTGAGGTTTTTGGCTTCAGATTTTTAATGCTGACCCCAGAGGTTCCCAAGATCAGGTGATGGTGGCTGCAAGGAGAATAATCCCTTCACACCAATAATTAAGGGCAGCCTGTATAGTAACTGGGTTCTGTCATGAAAAACAGATAATAAACACTTGCACATGTGTTAAGCTGTACTACTTTACAGCTCATTCTGTGCAAACATAATAATTTACATTTTCATTTTAACAGCATGAATTGCCCTAAAGGTAGCAAAAAAATAAAAAGGGCCCAGCCAAAGAAGGCAAAGGGAGAGGATCTGAGGAGGTGAAACATTTTTGTGCCTTTGAAGTAATATTATAGGATTTGTAATAAGGCTGCAGGGAATAGTTCATGGCTGGAGCCTTTTTAAAAGTAATTCAGAATAAACTGACTGAAATAAACCAGCTGCTGTATTTAAGATGCTGAAAGTTTACGACAGCCATGGAAGTTACTTTATTCTTTTTTAGTTCATAGGAGAAATTCTCTTATTCTTTGGGAAAGACTGCAATTTGGTAGATGAAAGTTTCAACAGCCACACACATACATACATACAAATCCTAAGAGATAAATATCTGCAAAATCTATAATAAATCATTTTCAAGAATTGCTGACAGAAATACCATGTCCATGATTGGCTCTGTTCTTACTACACAGTGAATCAGCATGGCACTACTCAGAAAACAGTACATAAATATCTAAAACCAAATTAAAAGTAATTTAATCCACAGGAATTTAACAGCACTAACATGTTTAAGAATAGTGATTGCAACTTTCCATTGTGTAGGAGTAAGGAGAACAAATTCTGACCTGTTATTTGTCTGTGACACTTATTTTACTGGCTGCTTTTATTTTATAACCTCATTAAATTTGGATGATGAAGCATTAATTCTATGGGCCACATGTAACTGTATAGATTTTTTTGAGACCAGTTGGTTAGCAGTTGTTGGGCTGCATGAAGCAAACTCACTGTTACAGCTTGTGTATCCCCTGACAGTGCTGGGAAAGGAGACACATGTGGATACTCATGCTCACAGCTCTCTGGAGATACCGAGCGACTCCAAACTTAAAATAGCAACAATTTGAACAGTCAGAGAACAGTTACTCCATTGTCATGAGGATTAGGAAGCAGTTCTAATTTCCACCTACTGCAGGTAAATCCCTCAGTAAAATGCTAATTCAATTATATTTGGTGAGGAGGCACTTGATTATGGTACCAACAGTTCTTCCTGCAGATGGTACAGCACCAATGCTGTGTGCAAAACACTCACATACATTAACCTTACAACATGTTAAGCAATAGAAATATATGCTTCGACATGGTTTACATGGTGTAGCAGGACATTGATCTGGAGCTGAAACAGTTTCAAACATGAACTACTGCTTCTTACTAAAAACATCCTTATTAGACACCCAAGAATTATGGGGTGAAAAAAAGGAATTTCTGGTTTTGGTGTCCATGAAGGGTGTTATCTTTGACTATAAGGATGATAAAATCCAAAATGCAGTGATTAAAACCCCCAAGAATTCCCCCCTACTCCTGATCAGGAATGTTAAGTTACAACATTCTTTTCCCCTCAGCTTCTCCTGCTCCAAAACTAATTTATTTCTATTTTAAAGTGAGTGTGAATGGAGCTTTGCTTGTGATCTTGTTTACACGAATCTTAACGCCTCGTCTGCGAAAAAGTGTGGCAGGGTTATGCATATTGCAGAGAGGATCCAGGATTGGAGACGAATTGAAATATTGCAGGATGACATTCCCCTCCAGCCAAGGGCCATAGCAAGCTGCTTCTTCCTGGTAGCCAGGATATGTGCCCAGACTCAGAAAATCAACACTTTTTCCATGAGCATCTCCTGGATAGGTTCTTGCTCCACACTGCTCCTTTCATGGGGCACAGCTGAACGACCCAGAGTAGCCATGAATAAAGTCCCATTTAGCCTTATTAAAAATAGGTATATAAAAAATCAGAAATAGATAACCTCTGGGTTTGGCTTTTGAACATGTTTCAAAAGTAGCCCAGATTCCTCAGGATGAACAAAATCTCACATCCTTAACTACATAAATTTTTTGGGATGAGAAGATAACGTAAGTCAATGAAAGACTCTCCTAGTCCTGGATGAGATCCAATGAAAGCATAGACGTATTTATTCTCGCCAGTGGGGAACCAGGTCTTCTGGATGAGATCCAATGAAAGCATAGACATATTTATTCTCGCCAGTGGGGAATCAGGTCTCGAACAAAATATGTTTGTAAACAGAATTTAATTGAAAAAAACCCCATTAATTTGTGAAACACTTGTTTAGCAGTTATTCTGAATTTAAGGAACTATTCCATAGCACTCCATATGCTTAGAATAATTCCAAACTCAATTATTAGTGGGCCAGTTTTGTCAAACAAACAATTTTCACTGTCCCTGTAGTGGTCATCAAGACAGATTTAATTGATTTATTATTTTGTTTTGGAAAAAAATATATTTCTTAGATTTTATACAGCTGATAATGAGGAAGCTGGTTACACTCTGCATTTCATCAATGCACAGCAGACTCAATGTCACATTGCTAACCATATGTATTGGTTGAACACAGACCACAATGTTTTGCTCATTACTAATCCAAACACAGATGAAAGAATTTGAAACAAAGAATAATTGTTTGGGGAAAATCGCCTTACCCACAAGAGAAGAGATTATTCTCTTCCCAATTTCACCTTGGTTTAAGTGAGGTATGACTCTTTTTTTTTGTAAATTGAAAAATACCAGTTATCTAGGGGATGAATTCAACAGATGTGGAAGCATGAAAAGGCTTCAGGAACTTACAATGGCCATTCCCAAAATGCAGTCTTTTCTCATCAGTGCCATGTTTAGACTTCTTGTATCCGCAAAATCTACAAGCAACAGAAAAAAAAAATTAATGCAGAGAATTTTACATGTTAACTGCAGGTGGAAACAGAATAAAATGCTTTTCCTCCACAATTAAATGCCTGTTCGAAAGTTTAATGATATTTACATTCTCTGTGCCCTACAGAGGCATGTTATGTTCTCAGGGAATTTGAGGAAATTGGCTAATGAGAGGATTTGTTGATTTTTGACCCCTACAGTTTAATTTTACAATTGCCTAAGAATGTGTTTATAGCATTTTTTAACAACTGCTGCATGATTGGGGCTGCTAATGTTAGCAGGCTCATTACCGACTGTGAAGCAGTGTTTGGAGCTCCTGGGCAGCAGACAAAGTAGAAGGTTGCAAACCAGCCACACTACTGCCTGATGACACCCAATCTGCCATGCTCATCAAGACCCCTCGGGGAAACGGAAGGAGTAAATATGCAAATCAGATGATAAACTAACCTCCCAATCAAGACGTACACCACAACTGTGAGGAGAATAATGGCTACTGCTGCTGAAATGGCAATCATTACCACCTGGCTATTCTCACTGGAAATGGAGAATGCTGGAAAGTTAACACAAAAATATATAAATAACCTTACACACACATAACATTGATTACATCACAACTGACACTCATGTAGGGAACAGACAGATTAAGTCATCACTATATAGCATTTGGTCTCCTAACAGATATTTAACCCACCAAGTAATTTTTCCATCAAACAAATAAATACAAGGGACCTACAACTGCACTCAGTTATGAGAACTTGGCAACAAGAACAAAGTTATGCAATTTGTTGTTCATCTGCATAACTTGTACATTCATTATTGAGATGTGCACCACTGTCGCCTGCCACCTTCAACATCGTTAATTTTTTCTTTTTCCTTTTTTTTTGGTAATATTATTTTACAGAGAAAACTCGCTAACCTCTAAATTATTAATTTTTTTTTATCTCTGCAAGTGATTATTGTTTCCTTGTGGTAATTGTTCTACCTTGAGTTCTAGTTTCAACTAGTATGCCAAAGCTGCAAGTCACAACAACAGCAGCAATTAGTAACTATTTTTTTTAAACATAAAGCTTGTTTACTTTTCAAAATAAGAGCTGAGGTGGGGAAGGAAGAAGTGGGGATGAGATATGTAACATATCTCAAAATACACAGAAGCCAAGTGAAGGACCATTTGGCTTGATGATACTCTTCTTGGTTAAAAATATGTTGCTTTTAGCATAGCACTTCTTACACCATGAGTTTTCAAGCCTTATCGTGAGTACATGAATAATCCTTATGAGAGTTTATCAGAATTACAGTCCTTAGTTGTGTTATAAATCTGAACAGCAGGTATGAGTCTTCTGTAAAAGCCCAATCTTCCAAAAAGCAACCATTCTTCAATTATTCATCCTCAGTCTATATCAGTAACTGGGCACTTAAGCAAAGGCTTCTAGCAAAGAGAAGGTCTGATTTACTATATAATACCAAGAAATGTGAAAGCCACATTTAAGACCGTGAGCTCTAGTAAGAGCCTTTATGATACAGTAACAGAACTTGTAAATAATACCAATAATGTAGTCAGATAAATAATGTTATTATCTAGGAATTAGAGGAAAGAACAAGGAGTGCCAGGCTACAAAATAACTGTCCAGAATCACCTAGAAATGCAGTGACAGAGAGAAGGGAATGAAACAGCTCAACTTCCTGACCAGCTACTCAACTTAATGACCATCCTTTGCAGCTTCTGCATATTAGTTTCATCTCAAGGCTATGTAGGAGACATCAGCAATGCTCTGGAGTATCTCAGGGAATCACATATTGACCCACAGGAGCAATGGGCCAATATAATATCAATTCTCCAGGTGCAGAGGTTTATAGTCCATAGGGTTCAGGCCACAACCTTGGAACAGTGCAAGGCTATGAATCTATTTTTCTATCAAACTTCCTCCCTCGGCAAGAGCCATGGTCCAGCAAGATATTGATTCTGGCATGTGGTAGAAGTAGAGTAGGGAATGGAAGAAAATACCTGTGATAGTTACAGTATACTCTTTATAGCAGGTTTAATGATAAAATATAAAGTTATACAGTAATGCTACCCAGAAAGACACATCATAAATAGTTAGGAGACATACTTCCTAAACTAGAAAAGGAGTGAAAGAGGCAGTTCAAATCAGTCAGAAACTGGGCAGGATGTCAGTGTAAACTATTTGAACAAATACATACAGTCTGGACTGGTTTCAAATTCAAACTTGCGGCTGTTTGTCCCATATCCAGCTGCAGTTCGGGCTCGAATTTGGAAGACATAGGTGGTATCAGGTTTGAGGCCACTGATGGTAACATTGGTGCCTTTGGCTCTCAGAATAGTATAGCTTGTCTCTTGTTCCTGCTTTTGAAAAAAGAAATTATCAGATTAAAACCATACCCCAAAAAAAAGAAGCAGGAGGTGGTTGGTACTAAATGACTACAAATGACCTGGAGAGAACTGGCATGCTTTTTGAATATTTATAGCCTGACAAATGCTTGTACAAATATTAATTTTTAATCACCTTTTAGCAAGAAATCTAAATCATTAACACTTCTGCAGCCTTGTGCTGTGAATTAAATACTGGACATGCTGAATATATGACATTTTATTAAGTGGCTTTGCATTGTTTTGCCTGTGGTCCATAATACAAGAAAATTATTAAAATGTTATTTAAAAATTGTAAATCAGATTTGCCTACTGCACTGAACTGGAAGTTGTAACAAGCCAACTTAGACATTTTAGGGCCCTGTCGAGCTGTTGCAGGATGCAGTTTTTACTGCTTTACATTTTACAAGACAGTGGTTACCTTTATAACAGTCAGAAGAGAAACTCTACTTGTGTTCCTCAGCTCAGCAAAAAGGGTAATTTATCTGGTTTTCTATTATGCTATAAAAACCATGAGATTGATGTGTCCATCCTCATTTGGACAAAAACCCACTGAACTTGCTTCTGGAGTACACTCACAACCACATTTTGCTTAATAGTTACATATTTCTGACATAATGACTTTTTATATAAAATAAGAGAAGAAACATTATGTAATTTAGTAGGTTTGGATAGACTTCACACTGTGTAAAAAGCTAGTTCTGATAAAAGTATGTCTAGGTCCCCCTGTAAGCACATAGTCTTAAAATTTAAGCATGCATTTGGAGCCTGAGGTATTGCTTATTTTACTAAAGCCATCCTGTACCAAAAGAGCATTTTTGGCTTCCTAAACATGGCAGCTGGAACTGTCTCAAAAAAAAATCTTGGACAGCAGCCACACATGTGGGGAGCTGTGAGAATCTCAATTGTTTAGGTTCCCCACCATGAGTTTTTTTATTCTGGAGGTGGTGGGGATTTCATATGCTGTCCCTTTACTTTGAAGACACTGAAATACGCTAAACCTATAGAGTTTTGCCTGGTTGAAAGCAGAAACTGAGTTAACATATGTCGGATGCAAAGAATCTCACCTAATTCCCACGATGTTTTATAGTATTGCATTAGCTTGTGAGGGTCTGACATTTTAACTCTGACAACACTAGAGTGCCAATGCAGATTGGAAAATGCTCAACGCACTCATTGCCAAAGCCATTTCACCTTCACATGTAAAGTTCAAGTGACTAGAGTTGTTTTAGTCTGTTTACTCTGCAGTTGTCTACAGGGTATTCTAACTTAGTAGGAGGACATCAGAAACTGTTCACTTTGGTGCTAGAGAAGCCTAAGTACCCTGTTCTTGGCAGTCTGTGATACAGAAACTGAAACATTTACACTGTAGTTAAAGAAATTGCCAAAATCTCCATATAATATTCAACATTATGCACATGAGAAATCGCAGTGAAAGGAACAAATAAAAAGAAAGAAGAAACCAGAAAAAGCAGCTAAGACTGAATCAGGATCCAGAATCAAAACCTCAGATAGAGTGAGCTGGATCTAGTCTTCAAAGAATGACTACAAAAATGTTTATCATGGCCCATTTTCTTCGCACACTAAAAAGGAAATTAGCATTGGACCTCCTCAGAGTTTCCCAATACTTCTTTAAAAACTTTTCTGTTATAAATTCAGAGGAGAAAACTTACAGGAAGGTATTCTAAAGAGCTAACGGGCTTGTGTAAAATTATTTATTCTCGAGCTAACAAAGGCCTACTATTATAACTTGCAGGCCTTCCTTATCTCATCATTCAGTTGAAAGTAGGCAACTATTTTAATTTCAAAGACATAATAATCTTGTCTTTAAAACACAAAATCTTTTGTGTATGCTATGACTGGACATTCATTTTGATCTCGCTTCAGGCTGCTTTTATGAAATGCAAACATTTCCTTCTGGTGGAGATACATACGTGCAAGGGAAAATATAGTCATGGCCCTGTCTGTTAATAATCTGCAATGGAACTTGGAAAATAAACGTTTAAAACAATGGTATGGAGGATGTCATGGTATCTCAGTTTATGGGAAGCTTTTTACACACATATTTTGTAAGTCATTTTTTATGTTTCTAGTAATCAAATCAGTGAAACACCACATAAAAGCCCAAGTTTATCTTTTTTTGTGGATAAAGTAATACTTGAGATACAGCACTAGAGCTGCCTAAGCAGAAGGAATACACAAGAAGGAGAGTCCGTCTGTGCCAAGCAGAACTTTAATCAAACACTTTGCTTGATGATAAATTTGAGCTTGGATACACAGAACATATTCTTCCTGAATATTTCTGCACAGTTTACCAGACACAATCTTTACTGGGAAGCAAATCCCACTACTGTTAGTGTCTTGCTTGCAAATCACATTTTATAATTTTATACTATGTTTTATATATGACAGATTTTGGAAATATTTTAAATCTATAGTGGCAGTACTAGTAAGAGTGAATGGTATGTCCTTTTTCAGATAAGCACAAAAATTGCTTATATAAGGAAGAACATTTTTTCCATCACCTTCATGTACACTTGAGAGGCCAAAACCTGACTACACATCTTTGGGAGGAAACCACAGCCCTGATACTGCTTCCCTTATTGCCAGGTGTGAAATTTTCATTGATACGACACTTCCTACAAATCTTGTGGAGTCTATGAGGCCTACCTACGTTCAAAGGCAGAAAAACAAGAGTTTTAAAGCAACAAAATGCACATGTATATAATTTACTTTTTCAGCCTCAGAAAAAGCACAAACTAGATAGTTATGTATGTCTACTGTGCACAAAATTTCAGTGATGGTAAGAGCAAACCTATTTTAGTAATGTGAGATTGTACCTTAATAAAGTGTGTGGGATTTAGTTAGCATAATTGTAAGCCACATATTTAAATGAAGCAATTAATAGTTTATGAGTGGTATTTAGGAGATGAGTTTTTTCTGTACCTTTGCATGACAAGATACTCCTTCAACAGAACATAATTATGCCAACAAGGACGAGGAGGAAGCAAAGTATATGGCTTGTGTAAGAGAAAAAACATTGCTTTATTATTTGTGCATTTTGGTGGCCAAGACACTTAAAATTTAGCACATATATGGATGGATTAAACTCAGGCATCATTTAGTACCATTAACTTAACATAAAGTGTAACACCTTACTATAAAATAAATGCCTAGAATTTCCAAATAGTATCCCTCTGAAAGAGGATTTTATTCTTTTAAATATTTTCAATAAATGGTGACTGGAGCCTCATAATCAGGCCCTATAGATTTTTATAAAAACCCCAATTCTATTTCAAGCACTGAGTCTGAAAAACTGCTACTTTATGTTCATAATGTTATGAAGTATTCAAGGCCATGTTGGATGGGGCTTTGAGAAACCTAGTCTAGTGGAAGGTACTCCTGTCTACAACAGAGGTGGTGGAACTAGATGATCTTTAAGGCCCCTTCCAATCCAAACCATTCTATGATTCATTCCAAAAAGTTAAAATAGTGTTCCAAAACTGCAGCTCCTAATTTCTGTAGATATATAGAAAGCTCTACTCTCTTGGCTACATAAGTGGGATCACTGATGAAAAAAATCCAACTGAATAGGTTAGTTAATTACCCTTGCAGAAAATAAATATTTTCCACGTATTTTATGTCAATAATGCACCAGAAAAACTCAATTATATCATAAGTTAGATGCATGATATTACATTTTTATTCCAAATCTATTCAAACATCCTGAATACCAGTAACATGCAGTTGCTCATAAATATCACATATTTTAGACTTCAGAACAGCCTAACAAAATAATTTAATGAACAAGGCGTATGACAGAATCGAGCTCACCAGTATTACTCTATTAATGCTCTATTTTTTAATGACTAAGATATTACAAAAGGTATAGCAACTAAAAGCAAGCAGGATGGAAAAGAACAGCTCAACATGAAAATCATCTACCAGCAATCAGGTATGACCCAGATGGCTGACTGCAAAGGGTTTATTTCCAAGTAGTTGCCACTTTGCAGCACTGGGTTTTCTGATGAGCATAACCAAGATGATTTCTGCAGCAGAAAAGCAAATAGACAGGACTAGTTTAATAAGAAGCTCACTTTTCAAAAGAAGAGGGAAGGAGACACACTTAGAGATCTTAGACTAAAAAGCAGCATCTTCTGAAGCTGTTTGGGGAAGGAATGAAGAGACAAGTATAGGCTGCTCCGGCGTAAGGTAAGTTTAATAGAGCATTATTTTTTAACCTATTATAATTTGCAGAGCTTAAAAGGATTATAAAGTCTCCTGACAATAGGTCTGCCTTTCATTTTCTTCATAAGCCCTGAGGAATATGCTTCTGACTCCCCAAGGGACCGCAGAACACACATTAAAAACATTGGTGCCAGAAGGTTGTTTTTTTAAAAGCCTTTCGCTCTAAATGGTCTTGGCTTGTATTGTGAAGCAATTGGCTCTCTGATTTAAGAAAACTGTCTGGTGCATATGAACTCTTGATCACACACTTCAAAGGGAAGAAACACATGTGCAAGATCAGCCTCATAAGACGGGTTGGTCGTCTTACAAAGCTGTCTTATGACAACCAGTTACTCCATAAGACTGTATATGCCCTGTGGGAATCGAAGCTGCATGCTTGATCTGTGCATACAACAGCACTGGAAGGTGACAATTTTTTTTAACAGAAAAACCCAATTTCAGTGTAGAACACTGATCAAAACATCTAAAAAACAACAAATGCACAAATAAACCTTATAGGTTGTTTAATTAAAATGAACTGAATGCACACAGCAGGAAAAATTCTCTTCCTTTGGAGCAATTAAAACCCAAGAGATCATCTGGTGCTGTTTTTGGCTGGGGTAGAATAAAATTTCTTCACAGCAGCTCATACGTGGCTTTTGGATTTGCATTGAAAACAGACAAGTTTGATGATGTAGGGATGCTTTTGTTATTATGAGCAGTGTTTACACAGTGCCAAGGCCTTTTCTGCCTCTTACACTACCCTACCAGTGAGTAGGCTTGGGGTGCACAAGAACTTGGGAGGGGACGGCTCCAGGACAGCTGATTCCAACTGAACACGGGGATCCCATACTGGGTGCACAAGAACTTGGGAGGGGACGGCGCCAGGAGAGCTGATTCCAACTGAACACAGGGATCCCATACTATATGGCACCATGCTCAGCATATAAAGCTGGGGAAGAAGGAAGAAAGGAATGCTTGGAGTGATGACATTTGGCTTCCCAAGTCACTGTTACATGTGATGAAGCCCTGCTTTCCTGAAGATGACCTGCCTGCCTGTGGGAAGTGGTGAATGGATTCCTTGTTATGTTTTGCTTGTGTGCATGGCTTTTCCTTTGCCTAGTAAACTGTTTGCATCTCAAACTATGAGTTCTCTCACTTTTACTCTTCCAAGTCTCTCCCCTATCCCACCAAAGTGGGAATGAGCAAGTGACTGCGTGGGGCTTAGTTGCTGGCTGGGATTAAGCCACAGCATCACCCTAACTCCATGATGCACAAAACAGCTGTGTGCTACAGCCTTCACCCCGTGGTACTTGTGCAGAGCCCCCCAGGCAAGGGATTCCACTTGGGGAGACTAGAGGTACAGCTGAGACAGGGCTGCCAGAGCTTTTGGAAAACAAAGGTTTTGCCAGCAGCAGCAAGACCAATCAGAGGTAGGTCTCAAATGAAATGCAAGTTAATCATGCAGGAAAACAACCTGACCCGTGCAAGCCAGGCTGAAGTTCTGGCATCTTTCAGGCATAGGTTCTTTGTGATGCAAAGAGCTATTTCAAGCCTTACTAAAGTGCAGTATCTCTTCTCTTTTCTTAAAAGAAATGTGGAAGTTCCTACATCCTTTCACTGCTGAGGATGTACAAATTAAGACCATCTGATGTATAAGCTGGTTCTTGGTTATGTCTCAAGCCCAGGATCTGGACTTGGTCCTGTCTGCATTGAAATTGAAAAATCCAAAGTGAGAGTCCATATGATGCTGCTCCATAAGGTGAGACAGTTGAAATGTTTAGGAAGCTTTCTTTTTCTCCCTTTATCACTAGCAGTGTATATGTTTAGATTTTTACCAATGCCTGAAGGTTCAAGTGCTCACTAAAATCTCTTCCCAAAATCGGATTACATAAATTTGTGAGAAATCTTTTAAACATATGGCCATTCTTCATCTGAAGATCAGGTATGGATTAACAACACCGCATTGTGACACTGGTAAGCTCCATGAGAAAACTTTCTAAAGATTAACTGTATACTCCTGGAGTATTTTAACAGCATTTTCTAGGAGGATATTAGCATTACATCTTCTCCAGTATGTATAAGCCTGAATACTAGATATGCAAAGCACTAGTAAATGTTCAATTAAACCATTATTTCTGACATTTTTTCAAAGTTTGTCAACTTCAGTAGCAATATATTCTATCAAAAGGTCTCTCTGACCTATGAAAAAATGGGTAATACCACTCTTCACAATCTTCACAACAATTTATGGTCTTTTCAATTCTACCAGTAAGATTTACTAAAAAAACCCCCATTCTGTTATGAAGACTTTTTCTTAAATACAGATCTATATATGATGGATAGATCAACAGCTGTACATACAACAAAATGTCGATAAAAAGCAGAACCTATTTAATGGCAGATTTTCTTTTGTTTGTAGTTATTTGATTACAACTTATGAAGAATTCGGTTATTAATGAAAAGCTGGTACTCCCATAGGGCAAACTAGCCCAAAAGATCACCCATCAGTTTTCAGATCAATTTTGTGTAAAAGATGCTTGTACCACAGGAAATCACTGGTACATGGATGCTGATAGATATATATATATGAACACTGACAGCATAATAGAACTGAGAAAACAAACTGGAGTCAAGAAAAAAGAATAGAAAGGAATAACATATTGACTGAATTACTTTCTATGTTTGTTCTAATGTGTTTGGGAATGAATTTGGTAGACAACACAAAGATTTCACTTCATATTTTCATAATGTTCTTATTACCAAAAATTGAACAGTTTCAACACAGTGTCATTTAGGCAGACAGCGGGTGAATGGGGTATTTCTGAATCCTTAACACTGGCAAGATGCAATAATTTCATTACAGTATTGCTCAGACAAAAACCTCCCCTTTGATCTTTCTTCCCACCTTTTCATAGTATTTGACCTCGTAGTCCAAAATGATCCCATTTGGATGTTCGGGTTCTTGCCAAGAAAGAGACACGCTGTTCCTGGATGTCCTGTCTTTCCTTATGACTGTGATGGGGGATGGAGCTACAAAGGGGATGGGGAGAGGAGGGGAGAGAGAAAAGCAAACTGAGTTTATCTCTGTTCCAACTCTTGGCAAAGAATATGATTTCCATTTAAGAGACTCATAAGCAAAGGTCTGGACTTGTATCAACATTCAGCAGCTGGATTACAGTCCTGGTACATATGCCTTAGAGCACACTGGCCTCATGGAAAATGAGCTGAAATTTTCTGTTAGACTGGAGGACTAGTGGCAAGACAGCAGATGGTTTTGATCTGCTACTACAGTGTAAGCAATGAAATATATTCAACGTACTAAAATACAGAACAAAATAGCAGTACTACCTATTTGTTATAATTCTGAGGTATTATCATTACCAGACTCTGGTAAATCCTGATAACATTTTCAAATGCAAGTAAGTGTAAAATGGTGCTGGGATGCATTATGTACAAGGAGCTAGTAATAACAATCAGGGTACTGCAGAATACAGCCTCCTTTCTAACTTTATTTGGTAAGCTCTCAAGATAAAAATTGCTCCCATATACACTTCTCCTTTACCACATTTCTTTGAAAAGGAAATCTGAATTTTGAAAAAAAATCTAAAGTAAAAAATAACCTAATTTTTATATGCATTGATCAGAGTTAGGCAAGACGATTACATGCCACAGACTCACCCACCACCCACAACTTGGAAACAACATTACACATACACACACAAGTCATAATTACCTAAGATTCTTGAACATCAACTCAGCTTTAGACCACCCAGCTTTATGCGTTGTTCCAAGACCAGGTCTAGGATTCCTGGACTCACTGAAAGCCATGCAATTTTTTAAAATTAATTTTTCTGGGTTTTTTTTGGGTTGGCTTCCCACTCCAAATGCTTCTCTTCCATGGCTTTGGCCAAAATTCATCAGATGACATCTTACAGATCACACACTAAAGGTTGTAACAGTCATTTAAAAAAACCAAAAACTTTTACTAATAAACAGCCTTCTATCTTAACATGTAAAGAAAATGTGTTTATAAGTTCAACATTTCACTAGTGTAATAAAAAGGCTCTAGAGCTGATCTAAACAATTCAATTTCAGCTGGATCCTATGAAGCTTTTATTGTTCATATAAAACTAGCTGCACTTTACAGGCACTACATATTTGCATGCATTAGTCAGTGTCCTTTCTGTTTGGATTTTCATTCCTGCAAGAAATCTTTCAATAGCCAGAAAAGAAAAAAAAAAGTTTTAGATTAAAATAAATTTTAGAAAATTCATTCTGTGTTTGATTTGCTAAATTTCTTTCAAAACACACCTTCTAGTCCTGAGTCATAGCCTACATGTTGACATCCTTCTTTATTTGAGTAGAGGATCCAGAAAGACATGTACACCCACACATACGTATATACATACATTCACATTTGTTTGGGGTTGGAACACATCCTCTGAGCAGCATTTTCACGTTTCATGTGGTTCACAATAGCTTTCTAAGAAGAATAAAAAATTGCGAAAACTTTTCCTTCCCCCCCATCAGGAAGAATTTATCTTGAATTTAAGGGATGGGAAAGAATACGTCTGTTTTACTCAGACTCACCAGATCTATTCTTGGTGAAGAGCTGAAAAGCATTAGGGGAATGTGTACAGGACTCATTTGTAACTAACATCCTTCAGTAATTTCACTTGAATTCCACTCAGGCACAAACCAGTGCTAGAGCCAAAATACAAAGTGCATAGCTGGCTGAATTTCTGTACTGTAGACAGTTCTATGTTAACTCGTATACCCATACTTGCTGCATTTATGCTCTTGTAAGTCATTTTTATGCCTTCTTTTCAAGTCAAACTATTCATCTTTTTTTTGCATGTGAATAGATTGCCAAGCCCAGTACCCCAGCTGGTAACATTGCGCATTAAGGTAACATTAACACTGATTTTATGAATAATTAATATATGATTAACAGAAATGGCTTTTCCCCTAATAAATTATGGCAATTTGTGCTATAACAGATTCTCGGGGCAGGCTGAAACAATCTTGCATGCTCCAATACAGATATGCTTTAAAAAACCCACTTTCTTCTAACACAGTATTAATTATTTTGAGCTCAATTACACACATCTCTGCAGATGTTACTGGTAACTTATCTCACAGCAGTTTATTAGAAAAGCATCTGCTCCGCAGTTATCAATAACATTATAAAACATTCATGTACCTCTTCTAATCCCTAGGGTTCCCAAAGCTGCTTAGAAATTATATATACAGAGTGTGAAGAGACAGCATCCCACCACATGGGCAATTGAAGGGGAGATGAATAATCAGGGGAACATAAAGTTTCAGGCACCCTTAATCCCACACCAGAACAGATCCTAGCTCTACAACACAGCACTGTGTGCCAGGCCACTCCAGCAGCTACCAAAACTCTGAGCTATGGAAATTATGCATTCCAAATCTATTTAAATCACCATGTTAAGTACATGGATGACAAAAGGTACCCAGTTGTAAGGTATTAATCTTGAGCTCCTAAAGGAAGAGTGTCTTCAAATATTTCAAAGTCAGCTATTTATTTCTAGAGAATAAACCACACTCTTTGTGTCCAGAGGGGAAGATACTTATTTGTAATTTAATTTTAAATGTTAATCACGTATATTTTTTTAATCTTGCCAAACTGTCTTGTACGTTATCTGAGCAGTTAATTTTCATGCCCAGGGGATGCTAAAAATAAAGACTAAATATCAAGGTACAGATTTCCTAATTTTCCTGCGGTTTCCATCGTCTGTGTGTTCATGTTGGACTTGACAAGTGATAGCTGACTTTGATCCCCCTTTATGTTTTGTTGACAAAACAGACCTCCGGAGATAACAGCCCTCACAAGAACAGCAGTTCCTTTCCTGCTACTATGTCAGGCTCACAGATCTTTGAAGCATGAGTGAGACCAAATTGTGCTGTTCTAGGGATGATTTCAGCACCAAGCGCCTTCTGCAAAAAGTGGATGTGCTGGTTTGGGCTGAAGTGGAGTTAACTTTGTTCACAGTGGCTAGTATGGGGCTATGTTTAGGATATCTGCAAAGCACAGAGTTGATAATAGAGATTTATTTTTTTTAATTGCTGAGCAGAGCTTACACAGAGACAAGGTCTATTCTGCTTTCAGTACTGCCACAAGGAATTTGGGGGAGACTGAGAGGAGACATAGTCAGGATAGGTGACCCAAACTGACTAAAGGGATATTCCGTACCATATGACATCATGCCCAGTATATAAGGTGGGAGGAAGAAGGAGGAAGGGGGGACATCTGGAGTGATGGTGTTTGTCTTCCCAAGGAACTGTTACGCGTGATGGGCCCTGCTCTCCTGGAGATGGCTAAACACCTCCTGTCCGTGGGAAGCAATGAACTGATTCCTGGTTTTGTGTTGGTTGTGTGTGCAGCTTTTGCTTTTAAATTGTCTTTATCTCAACCTATGAGTTTTTCTACCTTTTACCCTTCTGATTCTCTCCCCCATGCTGCTGGTGGGGGAGTGAGCAAGTGACTGCATGGTGCTTGGTGGCTGCCTGGGGTTAAACCATGAGGAGAGCAAGGACAAATCTTGAAGTAAGAATGTCCGACAGACAGCCTTGTAGACCACTATGGATGGGGCCAGGTAGACTACATCCACAGCCTTCCTCTCATCCACCAGGCAGGTCACCTGGTCATAAAAGGAGATCAGGTTGGTCAGACAGGACCTGCCCTTCCTAAACCCATGCTGGCTGGGTCTGATCCCTTGTCCATCCTGTAGGTGCTCTGTGATCGCACTTAGAATGATCTGCTCCATGACTTTGCCAGACACTGAGGTCAGGCTGACAGGTCTGTAGTTTCCCTGGTCCTCCTTGCAGCCCTTTTTGTGGATTGGTGTGACATTCACCAACTTCCGATCATCTGGGACCTCTCCAGTGAGCCAGGACTGTCAGTAAGTGATAGAAAGCAGCTTGGCACCAGGGACCTGGCTTTTCCCAAACCAGACTGCTGTACAAAGAGAGACAGAGGTGGACTGGTCCTTCTGCTGTGCCTACAGCCCTACACAACTGACCTCTCTCTCTCTTTAGTAAACTGTTTCCTTGCCTACGCCTAGCACTGACTCCACTACTAACACATGGCATTGACTGATGAACACATGCCACACTTTGGTTTGATCCAGATGACATAAAATGGTTTGATCGAGATGAGATAAAATGAAAAATTACCAACATACAACATGGCGTAACCTTTCTTTGCTGGTCTGTGAGAACAGTAATTTTTAATTCTTAATGCAATCCTTTTTAGTTTTTTTCTGTTAGATCTGTTAGATAGGTGGGTTTGAAAAGTGTTACAAGTCTTAACCCTCATTTAAGGAAATATCTTGTTCAGATAACTTCCAAGTTTGTGCCTAAATCTAGTGCAATCAATGGATTTAAGATACAGTAAGAGTTTAGGACCTACAGCACCAGCCCAGGTGTGGGGTCCAGTTGAGAAGAATAACTTGACATTTGGACCATAGTATTAATTTATCTTTGTATGCATTCCCTGAATACAATGTAAAACATGATAAACTGTGTTCTAAATAGTTACT
>NW_008661049.1:35936-46204 GCF_000695815.1 Acanthisitta chloris | reverse complement strand
ATGCCTGAGGTGGGGCCGGGGATAGAGGGCGTCAAGCCCCCGTACGGCTACAAGGGCAAGAAGGGCAAGGCCGGCGGCATCGTCTACGAGATGCCGGCGTTCACGGCAGAGCTGCTCACCCCCTTCCCCCGCGTCGGGGTCCCCGTGAAGTTCGACAAGCTCCTCTACAACGGCCGGCAGAACTACAACCCCCAGACAGGGATCTTCACCTGCGAGATCCCCGGCGTCTACTACTTCGCCTACCACGTCCACTGCAAAGGGGCCAATGTCTGGGTGGCGTTGTACAAGAACAACGAGCCGCTGATGTACACCTACGACGAGTACAAGAAAGGCTACCTGGACCAGGCTTCGGGCAGTGCCGTTGTCCAGCTGATGCCTGGAGACAAGGTTTATGTTCAAATGCCATCCGAGCAGGCAGCAGGACTCTATGCTGGGCAGTACGTTCATTCGTCGTTTTCAGGATATTTATTGTATCCCATGTAAAACAAAAAAAAACCCAGAAACACACAACACCCACACACGAAATCAAAACCTTTCTCCTCTGCTTCAAACTTTTATACCGTGAAAGATGCATTTTATGACAATTTTGGACCATCTTGTGCAAAAAAAAAAAATATAAAGTTTAACATTATGCACAGCTAGTTATAAAAAAAAAAAAATAAAGGTGTGGTGAACATATCTAAAGATGCATATCAGGTTCATAAACAGTTGTTTTGCACCCGAGGGGGACATATTAGCTGTACATTATATATTTCTGCAATGCCATGCTTTACTTAATTTCATTCACAATAATTCAGTACTGAATTTCAAATCAGTGTACGTCACTCACTCCTCTTGCATATTTGACTGTTGCGTCAATCATAGTATGAGATGAAAAAACAGTGACTTAAACCAGAGTAGGTCAGTCTCTACTTATATTTTTAAAATTGAGTGGCTTATTTGTCTGGGTGGGGGTTATCTTGTTTTCTTGACAGCAGGTCTGCCTGACAAGCAAAGGTTCTCTTAGCTGGAGACCTTTATTTCCCTTCCTCCCATATAGAATATTCCTGCAAGTGTGTTGTTTTTTTTCCTGAACAATTTATTTATGATGGAAAAGGAGTACTGATGGTGTAACTATTTCCCCTGAGGCTTCTCCAGCAGTCATTGGACCCAAAATGTCACCACTGACTCCAGCAGGCACTGGTTTCACCTCCAAATGCCACAGCATTCAGAAAGTCTCCATCTTCATTCGCACTGATGAAGTAGATGAGGTAAATCAGAGAAAAAAATGAAAGGTTCCCACTGCTTTGTGCCATGACATTGAGCCGTTTTGGCTAACACATGGCAAATACATCAGGGTGGCATAAATTTGCTTGGATTTCTGTGCTTGTACTAAGAACCTGTTTGGCTTGTCAGAAGAAAAACCTATTCTGTCACTCAGCAAAAGTTAAATCAGTTTACTTTTCAATGACTAGGCAAAGCAGAAGTAGCTCTGTTTGCTAATTAACTAATTTGTTGCTTGAGATCAACCGATAACTTTACCAGCAATACTGATCATGCAAATTTATCCAAGAACTTCATTTTATCTAAAAGCTGATTTCCGATCCTTATTTATACGTTACCAGTTGTCAAGGAGAACCTGCAGGCCTCAATCTTTTCTGTACTTGAGGACAGTGACTTCTCTGCAAGAAGTGTCTGTCTGCTCATCAATGGTGCTAATCTCACTTCAGCAGTGTTCCATTTCCAAAGGGCAGTGTACTTTGCTGTGGGTCCCTGTACAGTGCTGCACATCACACACTGTTGCGCTAGTTGAGAGTTAAATACTCATCACTTCTTCATTGTCTTTAGCTAACGCTACTGCTTTTGATTCAAAAATGAACTAGATTTTTCATGCAGAACTAAGATTGGATTTAACTGGCATTACCATTATTTAAATGCAGAGTTTAATGCAGTCTAACATTGACTAAGGACTCCAGTGATGTAATGTGGTGCTTTATCTCAGAAATTTTATGGAACGGTGGCAGGAATGGACGGACAGTTTACCAGACACTGGTGACTTCGGTATGTTCCCAGAAAATATGAGATATGTCAAAAGCAAATAATTTTGTATTTAAAATTTTTGTACTGATTTGAAAAAAAAAATATCTTATTAAATATCTTAAAAAATAAAACCAAAAAAACCAATCCTGTCTTTCTTCAGAAGGAACATTCAACATGCTGAATTAGTATATCAGACCACAAGGACTGTCTGAAATCACTGACAGCCTGATACAGGAAAAAAGAACAGTGAAGAGAGGTATCCCTTTCTTTAGCTCCCATCTCCTGGCAAAACCTGCCTTAAGTCACTGGAGGAACATGTTGTCCCAGTGTCACATTTAGCAGGAGGACATGGCAGGGGCTGTATGGAAAGCACAGAGTGAGGAGCTCCCTCAGGCAGCCCGTGGGGACAGGTTGAGAGATGCTCACCGCGTCCCTGGCTCTCCTGATGTGGCTTCCCTGACCTCACCTCAAAAACAGGCATTTCCTCTGAGCTGGCAAATCTCCATACCAAAAAGAATGCACTGAATACCTACTGCATCAGAATTGTTATCTAAATCTCCCTTAGATTCCCTGTAGCCCCCCAGCATCTCATTTTTACTGCTAATTATTAGCTAAGTACCACAGCATCTCTCACTTGGTATCTAAAGCCTTTCTCACTTTTTGAAGCCTTTTGTCACACACCATCTTCTTAGTTCAGCCGTTCCCCTGGGTCCTCAAGACAGGCAAGATTCAAAAGCCATGAAAAATTCAAACCAGGAGGATGCTGCTCTTATCTTAGCCACAAAACCCATGTCCCAGCTTTGCTTGCACTCAGCCTGGAGTGAGATGTCCACCCACAGTACAACTCAGCCCATTTAGATTCAAAGATTTTCAGCTGTTTGCTCTACTAAGCACCAGAGTTCATTCCAAACCTCGGCACCGCATCTTATCTGACACCACTGTGTACTTTACACCCCAATAATAACGGGGCTGGGCATGCCCACCCATCCACAGTCACACACACAGCACTGGCCTTGCAAAAATAAGTCTGAGGGCACCGTCTTTAACAGTTTATTCACAGGAAAATAATCTCTTTCCATTTATAGCATTCAGCATTTCACTGGAAACAGCTCTGAGAATGTCTTCATATCTGACACCACTGTGTACTTTACACCCCAATAATAACGGGGCTGGGCATGCCCACCCATCCACAGTCACACACACAGCACTGGCCTTGCAAAAATAAGTCTGAGGGCACCGTCTTTAACAGTTTATTCACAGGAAAATAATCTCTTTCCATTTATAGCATTCAGCATTTCACTGGAAACAGCTCTGAGAATGTCTTCAAAATACAGCTGGCACTTTAAAGGCATATAAAACTTAAGACAAACGGCAAATAAAATAAGTATTTACCGATACAAAAAACATACTTTGAGTTTTTGAGTTCTTAAAAATCAGAGTCACTTAAAATTTAAGGTATTTATACTATTTCCCAGGGCACTGTTAAAAAGCAAAGCATGACACTGGAAATAAGAGATACCACAGGCTAATTATTAAACACCAACGCTGGAAATCTGTATTATCACCAATACAGTCACCAATCATTAACATCTTTTAGGCACTCTCAGATTCATATTTAGTGCAATAGTCTGTAACGTTCCCTCTGAAGTCATATCTTGGTACTTCCCTTAATTATTACAGCAGAGGAAAGAACACTTTTCCAACAGAAAACAAAGCAAACCCCTGGAATTCTGAGCCAAAGAGAGCTTTCAGCCCATTTGTGTCATCCTGCCTGTTCTGTACATACTTTGGTACTTTAGAGCTGGGTCTTTCTGACAGTGCACATTTTGAGGGGGGTGGCAGATAAAACACAGGAGCACTTGCGTTGTAAGATGCTGCTGCCTGCCCCAACAGGCTGCTGGGGAACAGGACAGAGTGAGAAGGGAGTAGAGAATCTGATTTCACAACTGACAGAGGAATAAAAATGATGAGACAGCGAGTACCTATTATTTACACTGTTACCAGACATGGAAATTAGCAGCATGCTGGGATTCAAACTTGGCAGTTTCATTCCTGATGTGATAAAAAAAAATTGGACAGTTTTTAAAAGGGAAGTTTCAGTGCAGAGGTTTCTTTCACTTTCAGGAATTGCAAAAATGGAAAGTCTTAATAGCAGCTCGCTCTCAGAAAAGATTTAAGTATTTGGAGTTAGCATTACTGTTTTTTTTCTAAAAGCCCCAAGTCAAGTTTTCACTGGTGTTTTGGAATACCAAAGACATGTGCCCAGACAGAACACTCATCTATGAGCACTGCTGAAACACACTACATGTGGGTATTCTTGCCTGAGTGGAGTTAATGCCAAAGTGATACCCGTCCTCGGGACAGATGAGCAGATATGATGTGTGTGGTGCAGGTGATGCAGCAGGGCTGGTGTACACAGAATCCTACCAAAACATCTGATGAGGGGGAAATTAATTACGTGGCTCACTACTTCTTATTGAAGAGAAAAGCTACTGGCCTGCAAGCTGGGCTTTCGAAAAAACCTGGTACTCCATGGTTTAGCAAGAGTATCAGCTCTTTGCCTGGTCTACACCAAACAGGTTTGGCTCAGTTACCCTGGGACAGTAACCCTGGCATACTCACTCAATATCCTTGCAGGAACACAGAAGTGGGGGGGAAAATATCCCTGTGAGTACTGCTTCATTTCAAAAGTCATTCATACAAACTTATGGAGCTCATTAAAAAATAAAAAGGAGCACCAATATGGCTAAATGCTTGTAGACAGTGTATTAAATGCATTGAGAATACGTTATTTAAAAAAATAAATATCTTAGGGAGACCAAAAAAGGTAATGTGGTAAAAAAAAAAAAAAAAAAGAATAATAAAGGGTTCTACTTTAAGCACAAAGATTTAGGGAGACACCATTTGTTTGCCATTAAGCCTTTTTTTCCGATTATTTTGTTTCTTCTGCTATAGTTAGAATCCAAACTCCACCCTCCCACAAACAGCAGAAAACCTCCTAGGAAAACTAAGAGAAGGAATCAGTTTAGATTAGTGGGAAGAACATCTCTGGAGATGAAACAAAGCAAAGAGAATAACCACACCCTCAAGAGCAGAGCTCCCTACCCACTTCCTGACACTGGGGACAGCAGAGAAGCAGAGGAAAGCAGCCTGCACCATCACAAGAACTCTCCTCACCATGTCTGGAGCAAATTCAACAGCTCTCCTGGAAAAATTCCTCATGAACAGCCTACTGCAAGACACGAGACAGGTGCAGCTGGATCATGGAAGGGGCTTTCGAAAAAACCTGGTACTCCATTGGTACTCCAGCCATTGGGAGAGTTGTGGAAGCAACTGCTGATTTTGAAGGTGATGAGGCAGCCCCCCACTTCTGCCTGCCTCAGCTCTCAACACAGTCCAAGATCTACCAGAGACTTCTATGCAACAAGAGCTTGGACAACACTGGTCTACACTCTGCAAAAAGCCTTACCACAGCATCTTTGTCATGTGGCATTACTATGGCAGTGGTTTAAATCACTGCAGGTCTGGGGCTGCAGGGTCATACACCAGCCTTTTTGTTAACTAAATAATCAGGAGAAATAAATGCTGATAGAAAGACAGTGCTGTCACTGTTTCCTGATGTGAAACCCCATCTGTTTGTATTCACACTTTTAAGTAAAGATCTTCTCAAAGCCTCAAAAAATGTGCATGTTTTCAAAAAAGAAAAAAGAAATGCAAATAACTAAGAGCCCTTCTGACACCTGGTGAAGAAATTACAGTTTCCTCCATTTCCACCACCAGAATCACCTGCTCCAGTGCCCCAGGACCTGCTGTGCTCCCCTCTCCTCCACACTCTTGCCTGTCACCCAGCAAACAGCTGCACTGCAGCTGCACGCAAAGGACACACAGCTGACAAGACACCATAGCACAGCCTGTCCCTTTCTAGGGACAGGTGGGTCCTCCCTCGCCCTATGCCACAGATTTTTCTGACATCCAGAGTTATTTCAGGTATGTCCAACTTGCTTGAAACAGAACAAGGCTCAGGAGTCGTTAGGTGAAAACAAAACCCTCTTCCCCTTCAGCTGTGGGTCCCTTCCAAATCATACAGCCCTTGTTAATTCCCAAATGGCAGACCCAAGGAGCTAAAGCTGGCAATGAGAATTATAGGAAGGTGGGTGTTTTCTTTAAAAGAAAAATACCTACTGCACTCCACAAGAGTAATAGAAAAAAGAAAGATGACTCTTTGGCTTATTCCTCCACATTGCTGCAGCAAAGAAATTGTGCTCAGTACTCTTGTAATCCTCAGCTTCTGAAAATAACAAATGCTCTTGACCTGCTAAGAAGTCTGTATACTGCATCATAATGCAATAATTTTCATTACTCCAAATTATATACTCCATATAATTTGATTTAAAAGGAGCAAAGGTATTCCTACCAACAAGATTTTATTTTTTTTGGAACTGGACTTCTTCATGCTTTCTTTAGGTGTGATTGATCAATATAACCACAAAATCTTCCAGAAAATCTGCCAAAATTAAAGTAAAAACTTTATATACACACCCTGTGAGAGAACTGAAACAGCACATTACTTGTTTTTCTTTGACAGCACATTCCCAGGAAGATATCATTCATTCTGCAGGCTGGTCAGGGACAAACCAATACAGGAAACATAAACAACCCATTAAATGTTTCAATTAAAATCTCAAGTGAGTTCACACTGCTAAATGGTTCAGTTCAGCCACATAGTTTAAACCTAAATGTCAAGACAGGAGAGGTAAACAGAAGCCAAATGATAATTCAGCTGAGGTACGTCTTGGATATTCCTTACCATACTCTACTGCCAAAAAAAGGGAACATTCACTGCTCATACTAATGCATTTCAAAGGTGGAAATGCATTACAGCATCTGAGGAAGGAGACTGTGCTCATTTGGGGAAAAAACCCCATCTCAATTCTTGGAGAGCAAACAAAGATACATGAGATCTTGCCCTGGAGATCTAGGAATCCAACAAGAATTGGCTGGAGATCAGTCTTCATACTCCCTTTTTAAAGCCAAATCACTAACTACAAAATTTATTGGATGCACAGCACAGGGAGTATGATTTTTTCAGAAAAAGGGTACAATACAAGCATTGTCAGATTCTCCAGCAATCGGACCAAAGGGTCTTCACCTTCAGCAAAGGCAGCAGCAGTTCAGAGTCTATGGCCAGTGCAGCAGCTGTGGCTTCTTTATTGAAGGGAGACATCCTCTCCTCAGGAGTATGGCAAACCAAAATTTGCATGCTCTGTATGTTCCCCCGTTCTCCAGAACACACAGCAACGATTTATAGGTATCGTTTTAAAGCCATTTTCATACTATAAGACAGATACTCCAGTCTTTACATCCATCTACTAATTCAACACTGGTCATCTCAGTCTCTTGACCTCTCCTGTTTTGGAGGGATACTAGAAACAAAAGTATTCCAGAGAAGTAATCAGTTGGAAAGAGTTTTTGCTGATAAATAAGTGATGTACATCACATTTTTATATATCCCTGATACTTTCAGATGAAAGTTTCATGGTTTTCCCACTATTAAATAGCTTCCACAGAAATTGTTAACTCTGTTTGAAATTAGTCCATTACCCTCAGGCTTAGAAGAAGCTTCTGCCTTGGTGAGGTTTACTGGCTCCTTTTAAACAGTAAACAGTCATGCTGAACTTAAAAAATAAAAATGTCATACAAAAAATAAAAAAATTTCAACTCTTGAAAATAGTGAATGTTCTTTGTGTTTTCCATTCAGCTTTCATGTCAAATTGACCACAAAGTTCTTGTCTATAAGCTTCTTCAGAAAATTCTGCTCGGCGCTGATGTTGTGGTATTCATTCTAAAGATGTGTCAGGGAAAAATAAAAACAGAAAAAAAAATCACATTATAACCAGAAACATCACTTCGCTGCTCTTTTCTTTCTATTACCTGTAATACTTGGAAGACGTTAAGAGTAGAAAAGCTCTGGGGAAAAGACTTGTTAGCAAAGGCTTAGCACAGTCTCTCAAGAAAACAGGTGACTGTTGCTCAAAACTAGGTTAGATTTTTCCATCAGGACACAAACCAAAAGGGATGAACCTTCAGTGGCAAGAATGGTGAGATGTGGTCTCACAGAAGTCCACTCTCCCAACTCCTCCCCCTGCTTAGACAAAAGAGCTGCATAACCACATTTACAGCACAAGCAGTCAGTAAATGAGTAATTCTCAAAGCTCAATGCAGGTTCTTGAAAAGCACATGTCAAGCATTTGTAGTTCTGGTATATCCCCTGCCAGTCAGTTTTGGCAAGTCAAAACCAACCCATCTTCTGTGCTCTATCCAGAACCCAGATGCACAAGAGACCACTGAGGTTAGTGGGGGACAGCACAAGGAAAGTAATTTACTTAAGACACTGAATCCAGTAAATTAAAATTAATGTAATATGAATACAGCATAAAATATGATACAAATATAGTGTACTATTCACAACTTAATGCTCCTAAAGATTTAATGATAAGATTGTTTGTTTTTCAAAGTTTCAAGATTTTAGGAAACTTACGGATGTCTCTTCAACTAGTGATCAACCTTAATCAAGCTTGGTATACATTGTAAAGAAAGCACCTGCAGAGAGGAGCCTCAAACAGAAAGTGAATTCAGAGGAAAATTATCTGAGAGCAGCAGGCACCTAGGAGTCCTGAGAGAGACATGAGAGACTCCTATAGGCATTGTCCCTACCATTCCTCTTCAGAAAAGGGAAGAGGAAGAAAATGGTTCTCATATGCACCAGGCATGCACATGGAAGAGAAAACTGTTCACACTGAGGTGAAGGGCTGAGATGGAGTTGTTTGGAGTACACAGCTGAAGGCAACTGAAGCCAAGAGCAGAGACAAAAAAGAAAACAGAGGCATAACCAATAACAAAGCAGAAGGCATCCCTGATGTTTGCCAGCCTCTTGCTGCTCTCCTCCTAGTGAGTTGTGACTTCCCCCTCCTGGAAGCAGCTCCTTCTCTTCCCAGCCTCCTCCAAGAGCTGCTTTTCTTATCTGCTTTCAATTTCCAAAATTCTGTTCTTTTCCTAATTGCAAGTTTATTGGGCTTAACTCCTTCCACTTCCCTTTGCTCTTCTTTCTCTCTCTTAAGAAGTGAGGCAGCTGTGACAAATCGTACAAGCAGATGCCAAGGAAAAGGAAAATGCAAACAGAAGCAACACCACTCATGTTCTGACAGCGCAAACAAAGAGGTATCTGACGAGAGTTGTGCAACCTAAGGACAACACCAGCAAAGCAGAACAGAGCACACAAATGGACAGAAATCATGCAGACATTTCAGAATATGGTGTAGCACAAAGGACACAAATATCCGTATTTTTCAAAAACAATAGCAGAGAGAAAGAGGTTCAAGCAATGCTAACCCACAAGCAGCTGAACCAGGAGAATGCAGGAGGCTTTTCTGACCTGCAGTTCATGTTTCTATCCATACTGAACTGCTTTGCCAGTTACCAGCTGTATTTTTCTAAGCATAGACAAGTGGTAGTTACCTGCATCATCTGAGACATTGTGTCATTGCCATAGTAGTGCAAAGAACTGTTTCTGTCAGTGAAGTCGTACTTGAAGCCTGCCAGGTGAACTTCATGGCATATGTGAAACGCCAGTGTTATGGCAATCAGCCCCGTTGTTGGATGCTTGGGTTTCTAAAACAAAACACAAAAAGAGAACACATACATAACTACCTGGTAGCTTGACATCAACAGCAAACGTAAGACCAAAGACAAGGGGAATTAGGCAGTCTAGGCCTTCTACAGATATTTGGCTACACAGTTTGATCCCCTCATATCTGAAAAAGAGCTAAGGTACCGCTCGCAGGTTTCCCATGGCTGGGGTGTCTGCCATGTCAGCCTTCCCTCAGGTTCTCTGGTTTGCAGTGAGGGCTGAGTCCACAGTGTAGCTCTTCTCTCCACAGAGCCATCAAGAAGGTCTCCCCATAGCTCTACTCAGCTACTTTCAGTAAACTGGCCAAGCTTCAATACATCGAAGACCATTTCATACCACCAAATTTGACTGAATCACCAGACGTGTTCAGAATTTTCTTGATGATGGAGATCCAGATGAACAGAACAACATGACATGCCTCAAATCTTCCTAACACCAAACTAAAAAAGCGTGAACATTACTGCTACACAAATTTGACTGAATCTGAACTTTTTCAAAGCAGGAAAATTCCAGAAGAATATGGCTTTAGACCTTCCCCTACTACTCCCATTAAAAGAAAAGA
>NW_008661049.1:29801-35917 GCF_000695815.1 Acanthisitta chloris | reverse complement strand
CCCTACAGCAGATAAGCAAGTAAATGCAATGTAAAACATCAAAAGCAGTTCATGAACAGGTGTTAATTGCAAAATTAAAAGCACCTAACCAGAAGTTAGCATTTCTCACAGAGGCATAGAACAAGTCTGTGCAACCAACTGCCCTATCTTGTCAACAAGTACATAACTTTTTTAACAGCAGCTAAAATCATCTGAGAAAGTAAATGAGGCAAAATATTTTAGAGAGGTGAACTCTTTCATTAGACCAATAGATGAAGCCAAGGTGAAAAACTATCCCCAAAAATGGATACAACTTTCAGACACTAATGTCCTTCTTAGCTAAAATGATGTTTTTCTCAGAGATCAAATGAGCTACATGCTGTCAGTAGTTGCAATCAAACCTCAAACTGAGCACAAAATCATGGGACTTTCTGAACTATAACGCAAGGCTCAGTTCATTTGTCTCTGAAAACAAAGCAGACAAATTAACAGAGAGAAGGCAAGATGCATTCAATGCATTTCTTTGTATCATATGATAACACAACAAATTCACAGGAAAAAGTTACTATTCTCACCTCTGTATGTCTAACTGAAGTCACAGAATTGAATTATCACCTTCTATACAGAAATTTTTTGCACCTTTATACAATTCTCGAAGTACTCCAGAAATAACATCTGCTTAAAACAGACACTACTACCCAGGGCTCTTGCCAGTTAGCAAAACAGCTTTATGCTCTAGGGCCCCAACATCATAAACACAGTGGTGACTCTTGCAATGTCCATACTAAGCAGGACCCCAAAACTATGGCAGGAATCCTACACGTTAGGACCAGTGCTATTTGGAACTATCAGGAACATCACAGGTTATAACTAGCTCTATTCACCTTTGGCTATCATAAAATTCACTTCAAAAGAAAATAATTTAAAAAGCAACTACTTTTTAAATGTATTATCATGCTAGTGACCTAGCAATATCCTAGGCCTGTAATGAATTTTTTCCAGCCAGTCACATTTAATGGGAATAGGCACAGCCCAGAATGACTCTACACTTTCTGATTTCAGTGGTTCTGGGGCAACACATCCGATTTTATTCCTGACTCTGCCAACAAACAAATAGAAATGCTTGCTGGCTACGCACAAATGTGCACACTGGGAATGTGAGATTGGCTTCCTGGAAGGACAGAGACAGCAGGGAAAGCAACAGTGGTCATCAGCATCTTCCACAGGCAGAGGGGGCTGAAGCACAGGACAGGGAAGGCAGCACCAGCTCTCACCAGGGATGCATTACGGTACAGAGGGCTCCAAAGAGGCTCCTGTGAAAGGCTGTCCTGACCACGGGAATCCCCGAGGAGTGAGCGACCTGCAGCTTAACTGAGCTGTGCCAGGGCCACTGCAGATGTGCAGGCTCCCACTGCAGAAGCATAGGCTCCCAGCCATGACCCACCTCTGAGATGGGAGAAAAAGCGATGAAGAGCACGCCTTGATCATTGCTGCCCCAGGGAAGAGGGGCTGCAAAATCCCTGGGATGGAGGAAGTGGGATGTAGAAGAAGTAGAAGAGGATCCCAAGCATGGATGTGTTCCACCTCAGCTCTGTGCAGGGGCACCCAGAGAGCAGGAGAGGAGCAAAGGGTGACTGAGGATCCTGTGCCTCTGTACCAGCTCCAGGACGCTATGCACATCTCTCCGACTCACTGACAGCACTGGTTTTAATGCCTACTCCCAATGAGAGGGGAGCACAGGGAGAGACAGGACTTCTAGACCCATGGAGGCCACACTTATTCTTGTGGCCATTTAGAAGACAGTTAGGCATCCAGTTACTATGCTGCTTTCTTCCTACCCAAGCCCTCAACTCCCTCAAATACTAGAAATATTAAACCAGAAAAAAAGAAAGTTGTGGTAGATACTCCACAGTGAGAGCCTGTCAAACGTTTCCACACGTGTCAGTTGGCTGGTGCTGATGAAGCAGCAATGTGACCCTGGGAAACCATATTTGTGCTAAACAGCACGTGGGCCATCCTGACTGCACTGAGGTCTCCAGCTTGCAGCTTTACCTTTCATTAGAAACATTCTTCTGTCACAAACTGACACTTAAAATGTATTTTTATGTCCAAATTGCTGGTTAAGGCATTACAATGCTTGGCATCAAATCAGCATGCACAAGAATGCTGCTAGACACATGTCATTAGCACAGAGGTGGAATATTTTGTATTCTCCCTAGTCCCTGCCCACCCCCAGCTGCGTGAAATCGCAGCAGTGTTAAAATTACTCAGCTGTTGGGGTTTTATTGTTGGGTGTGGGGTTGATTTTGGTGTTTTCTCTTTTGGTGGGAGGTTTTGTTGAGGGTTTTTGTTTTCTGTTTTGTGGGGTTTTCTGGTTTTTTTCTTGGGTTTTTTTTTTTTTTTTTTTTTTTTTTTTTTTTTTTTACAAAGAAACACTACAAAACACCCAACAGTCAATAATTCAAGACCTCTTCATATCTCTAGAAGCTCTTTGAAGCTGCCATGTTCCATTACCTGCCTGCTCTTCCCAATTTTGTACAAGACATTATGTCTGTCTGGAAAGTGATCTCATTTAATACCAATTAGACAATCCATAAAAAGCTACTTTTAGCACACCACGATAGCCACTGTCTTTCTGGGTCCCATTTTCCCATCTTTTTTGAGCACCATCTAAATGCAAACTCCTTTAATGCAAACCTAAAAGGCATTCTAATACAGCCCACTATAATAAAGACATCATTACTTTAAGTACACATTTGGTTGCACAAAACTAAAAGGCACAGAAGAAAAAAGCCTACCTCTTTCTTAGGAAACCTTGTTGGGAAATGAAGCCACTCATAAGCTGTTTTTCTGGTGATGCTGGGATCAAGAATCCTGATCTGACTGGACTTGTATATCATATTCAGAGCTGGTTTCTTCCAAAAGCCACTAGCACTCTGTAACAGGCAAGTAAATACACACTTTTAATGGCTATAAACAGTTGAATTTAGATTTGTAGCAACTCTTAACCAGAGTAAAATCCAAGGACACAAGGTTAAGGAAGAAGCAGAGTGTTGAACCTCACAAAGTTCAACAGAAACAGGTGTTCCTACAACAGGAAAACGCACTGCAGTGGCAGAGCCTGGGGCCAGCTGGCTAGGAAACAGCTTTGCAGAAAGGCCCCTGATGGACAACACACACCAACAGCATGCCCTGGGGGCAGTAAATGCTCACTGTGTGCTTGGCCACGTTAGTAAGAGGCAGACAGAAGTTATCATGCTCAAGTACTTTGTGCTGTGCCCTTCTGCAGTCTCACAAACAGTGTGTTGGGCTCCCCTGTGTCAGAGAGTGCATCAAACAGCAGAAGGCCACTAAAACAGCCAAGGGATCAGAGCTCACAGCAAACAAGAAGCATCTGAGGAGGCTGTTCATCCCATCTTCAAGGGACAGTGAGAAGGAAGGTGTGGGCATGTGGTGGTTTACAAATAGACATAGTATCAGACTCTTCTCAGAGGTGCACAGTGAAAGGATGAGGAGAAAGTCTTTCCTGTGAGGGGGCTGCAGGACTAAGAGCTTGCAGAAGTATCCTTGGAAATACTCAAAACTTACCTGGACATTGCCCTGAAAACCTGGAATGGCTTGGAACTTGGCCCTACTTCCTTTCAAAAAGATTTTGGACTAAAGACCTCCTGAGAGAGGTCCCTTCCAGCACTATTCTGCAATTCCACCAAGTGGTAAAACATTCTGGGAAATGTCTGGAGCATGGATGTCAAAATATCAAAACAGCGCTAGGAGGAGGATGAAATAATATTTCTCAGAGGAAAACTGCTTTGTGGTGAGGAACTGATCAAATATGTGCATTGGAAAGAAGACAGAGGCATTGCTGGTAAAGGGATATTAAACAGACTGACTAGGAGAACCAGCACCCCCCTCAGCTAAGAGGCCTAAGGTTAAAGCAAACATATTTCCCATGAGAGGGGTGTAGCAAGATGAGCCAAGGTGCATGAATAATTGAACTCACTATTTTCTGACCACCTAGTATCTCCCAAAGCCACTTCAAGTCACGTGTTTTGAAGACGATGAGAACAACAGTCGTGTTAGGGTCATAGTGGATGGGATCTGAGAAGATAGATTCTGGGTAAGAAAGGCGGAAAGTCGTCCGTCTCCCAACATCCTCTTCGTACCCTATCACGGGGCCATTATTCATTCTGCAGAGGACAGGGACACAGAGAAGGCAATGACTACTTCACCCACATCCTTACCATGCAGTGGCTGGTACATGCACCCGTCTGCAGGACAGGCAGCATTTCTGCACACAGGAAAGTTTAACAGCCCAGCATTTACTTATCACATTATAGATGAGCAATTATCAGATACACTCACCCTCTAAAATCAGAGGGATCAAGTACATGTGGGAAATTGGCCAAGGTGGTTTAGAATACAATCACACAATTGCTTATCATGTGTCATTTGAGCAGAAGGCCTTTCGATTTGGCTCAAACACAGAAACTAGAGAAGGGCAAAGAGTATCTGGCTTGGAGAATTATCCATTGCTCCAGGTACACAAAATGAAAAGGAGATACCATTTACCTTATTATGACATCGTATGAGTCAATTTTCTCCCCTAAAGTCTTGTTTCGAAGCACTCCTCCATTACCGACCACCACACACCGGCGACAGGCAATGCTGTGGAACAGACAGAAGTTTTGATATTCATTACTTCCTTGGCTTCATATTAATGATACATCTGCATTTAACTGGCTCATTTGCTAACTGAGGTCCTGTATCTTTTACAGTCCTTGGCCCCTACAAAGCAGACTCAATCCTGTATCATACATTATGGCTGATTTCAAAAAGGAGCTGCACTATTTCACGGATTGACTGAGTCAGGAATTGGCTTCTCCCGTGTGAAACTGTTTTTACACATATCCTTTTTCTAGTGGTTTCTGTTTAAGATCATCTAACCAGTTGGCGATACGGATGCCATTAGACAAATTACCTTCCATAGTGCTTTAAACTTGTCCCAGGCTGGGGGTATATCAACCAGGACAGCTTTCCCAGACATGCTCTAACTCAAATTAAGGTGCTTCTACAATATTGTACAACTGCACAACTCAGGAGACCTCCAGCACAAGTTAAAGCAGGAAGATTTATGTTCACAATTTACCTTATAGGCCTATGAGCTGTACATGTGAAAAACGCTAGCCAAATGACATATGATGGCTCTTCAAATGACTATGACGTTGATTTCTCTTCCTCTGCTTTGACAGTTCTGTCTAAACATGTTTACACATGTGCTGAAGTGCATGTTGTCATGATGTAACAGGACTGATCCACTTGAACAGAAGTTGCATTCTTGTATGACCAGACTCAAATTAGACAGCATTGCTAAGTACATAAAATGCTGTGATCTGAAAATAATATCTTACACTACAGCAAATCAAAACAGTAATTCCTTTGAAATTTGGAGCATACTGAGGGTTTAAAAGCACCAAAAAAGGTATAAGGAAGATGTTAAACTTGTAAAAGTAAATTCTAATGGCAAGATTTTTCAAAGTTTTCCCAGGTTTTCTTAGTGCATATTTTGGTCTCTACTGTCTTATTTCAATGCTAGCAAAATGTGTGCTTTGGGGGCTCACAGACAGGCTTGCTGGTTTTTTACTCAAAACTGTCATTTTAGGGAAGGTTTACATCCAATATATAAGACTGCAAACTCCTCCTTACAGAATAAGGACACCTTTTTTATTGTAAAAATGCTTCTTTCTTTAGAGCAAAAGCTGTTCAATTTTGTTGCAGCAGCAACAATGGGAAAATAAAAATGCTACTATTTTCTTCAGGCTCACAGTTTACCAAGGTCACCTCCCAACTTCCCACTCCCATGGTTTTTTCTTCAAGTAAGAAAAAGGCTCTAGGACATTTTTTTACTCTCGGTTCAGGACACCAAGATTGTGTCCCAAATAATATTATAACCTGTATTAAATGCCCAGTGTGGCATTTTATGCAGACTAATTAACATCTTTCTCCTCAGATAGTCCAACTCAGTTTTTTTCAGCTGAGAGTATTATTCCATGTCAACAAAAACAGCCTCTTCCAGCTGAGACTGACCGACATCTCAATGTACAAAGCAGTTCCCTGTATTTCCTACAGAATTAACAACA
>NW_008661049.1:16069-29712 GCF_000695815.1 Acanthisitta chloris | reverse complement strand
AAATAGTGCTGCTAAATGCAGCTTTCAGAGTTGGGTGGCATGGAAAAAGCTGGCACACCTTTCCCTAGTGTTTCCTGAACAGCTTAGTAGAAGGCAAGCATTCATAAAAAGATTTCCAGCAAATACCATAAGTCATGTGAACTGGTACCTTGGAAAACAGAGGGGTGAATGCCTATTCCCTCTACACCGATAAAACCCCTCCCTCTTTACTCCTTCAGCCCATTCATTTTCTATCCAGTTTTTCTACCTAGTTTTAAGATATCCTGAGAAAACAGGCTGATGAATACATGCCTCTTGCAAAGTCTACAGCAGGAGGAAGAGAGCAGAAGTTGCCCTTTTCCTGAATTACACTTTGTTACTTACAGCTACAGAATGGAGCTCAAGGTAGGGAAGAATAAAGGAAAACTGGACAAAAAAGTGTGATCAGTCAGTGGTGGAGGGAAGGAGAGGGGCAAAAAGCACAGAATTAGCATATGGTTGTACAGCGTTTTCCTGGCATTTGCAGCATCTATCTGTAAACTGCTGAAAGTTTCAATCACCTCAAACCTCCGAATTCACTTTACAGCTACAGAATGGAGCTCAAGGTAGGGAAGAATAAAGGAAAACTGGACAAAAAAGTGTGATCAGTCAGTGGTGGAGGGAAGGAGAGGGGCAAAAAGCACAGAATTAGCATATGGTTGTACAGCGTTTTCCTGGCATTTGCAGCATCTATCTGTAAACTGCTGAAAGTTTCAATCACCTCAAACCTCCGAATTCACTGCAAATTTAGGGAAGGAGAGGGGCAAAAAGCACAGAAAAAAAAAAAAGCCACCAAAATTTACATGGCCATGGCTCGGTAAATGGGGTACAAACCCCATCACCACAATGCAAATCCTAAACTGCTGCTCATACTCCAACTCCCTGTAGTACCTCCTGGCTAGAACATCCATCCCTGATGCTTGGTGAATACCCTGGGCCGGAGTGACTGACACACCGTGTCCAAACTCCTTTCAGGTCTCAATAAAAAGCCAGAGTAATTGCTCTAATCTTGCTGAGTATTTTCCTTTATGCTCTCTGACTTCTTGGTCTGAATTCACAAAAACTGTATCAACTCCATTACAAGTGATTGGTATTATTCTGACCATGATAAGCAACCAAAAATTTCTTTTGAGGAGGCACTGCTTTTTCTGTCCCTTGTAGATGACCTAGAAGTGAATCCTTATTACATACCTTCCAGGTTTTGGCAGAAGCTGTGATTTAACAAGCTTCTTCGCTAAGTGAATCCCTAGGTATTGAAATAATGCCTTCCACTCTGGTATACAACTGAAGAGTTCTTTGGTTTCTCCTCTCTGCACTGTACAACTGTGATGCAGCAGGACACACCCAGTGCAGGGAGAGCAAACTAAAACATGACTTTAGAGCTGAGCAACTGAGGCTCACTCAGCTATACAAGCTGTGTAGTTGCTCTCAGATCAAATCTGAACTCTTTCCTCTTACTGATAAATACAAACCAGATCTTGTTCATGGCTAAGTGCTGACTGATACTACTCAGACAGAATACAGAGTGAAATTTGAAGTTTGATTAAGCTTTTGAACTCCAGTGCCCTTCACAACATGCATACTCAGAAATGAAGTTTTCAGCTGCTTTCAAATATCCAATAAAGCATCTAACATTTGTATTTGAACTTTTAAATGCATAAAGTCAACAAGCAGATCCAATATTCTGAAGAACTATAAGTGAACACAGTCAAATACATCCAAATGAATTAGAAGAAACAGCTTTTAATCTCTGATAAACTCAGGGAGTCAAAACAGGCTAACAAACAGCAAGTCTGGCACGAATGGGCTATTTCTGAACTGCCTTAGCCTTCAACACTCCCAGTATTCAAGTGTCTCCAGTAACAATCCTAGGTCTAAGTCCACAGTAGCAGAGTCCACCGATGACGATAAGGAGATAAATATTATGTAGCAAGGCTGGATTGCATTCAATGATATGTAAATAAACTAACCTGTACCTACTGCAGATCACAGAAGTAAACACACCAGTTTTCAGCAACCTGTTACTCCCAGATATTTTACCCATTCCACTCTTACAAGTTTCCTTTTTCATACTGTTTTAAAATTAAAAATCCAAACACTCACCCTTCCTCCAAGTCAATAAACTGACAAGAAGAGAAATAAATTCAACTCTCCTTAAACATTATCAGGTGTACTACAAGTGAAATATAACAGCCTGAAATGTCTGGAGGTTCAGCTTACAAACACCAGCACAATATTGATGACAGAGAAAAATATTAAGACCTTAGCTATAACAATAGCTAGAGCAAGGGTTTGAGTGACTAAGAGATTGCCTCTAGGTGTTAGAGATCTACTTAAGAGAATAAATGGATCCTGATGCAAACAGCATGGTAACTGATCTCCTACATCTACGGGCACTGGTCACTCAAACCATTGCCCTATTCATGTGGTGCACAAGAGCCTCAATCTCAAAGCCAGGCATTAGCTTACATATTTTGTTTATATGGTGAAATGCTGCAAGAAACATTTTTCTAGTCTATAAAAGAAAAATATTGCAAAATGGAAATGTAGCCTTTAAAGGTCAAGAGGCTTGGATCCTCCACATTCCAATAAAATACTGTTTCTGTGAAAAAAAAAAGGAAGATCTCAACCTCAACTCCTTTAACACACACCCCCATAGTCAGTTGAGGAATGCAAATTATTTCCTTTGAGGTTATTTGGCAAAAAGAAGATGCAAAGGTCACATTTTGTTGACTTGGGATTGTGTAAATGCGTTTGTAAGAATTTACTGCCACTGAGCTTGGAGTCCTCAGAGTACCCAGTGAGGAACTGAAGTCACAATTGAACTGGAGTCAGTGACACTGTTCACTTCCAAACAGTACACAGTGAGAGTCTGAACTATGTTTGGAAAAAAATCCTTTGTAGCTCACTATGTACAGTTTTAGCTAAGTTGCACACAAATACAGCTACATAGGCACCACAGATTTGGTGCTTATACAGCCCAATATTTGTTACAGTAGTTTATAGCAGATTCCCCCACTCTGCCTCAAGAAACATTTATAGTGAAATTTGTTTTGCATTCTGCCAAGGCAGAATTAGGCAACAGCATTACAGAGATGCCTAAAAATTCTGTATTACCAGAGAATGTTGTTAGGATTAATTCCCAAAGCATTTCACATTTAAAAACCACTGTATCTTAGTGAAATGTATAGATAAAAGCTCTTCCCTACCCAGTGATTCATGCCCTAACAGTGGTATACACAAAACTTGATGGATCTAGAAAGAATATACACAAAAAATGTATTTGATTTGTTTATACTACTGCCTATTAAACAGCTCATTTTGCTTCAGTACCATTGAAGTAAATTACTGTTAATAAAATGAAGCATATTTCTCAGAACCATTAAGCATATCTACATCTCAGAGAACCTACATTCAAAGGACAAATACCAATTACCTCACTTTTTCATCTATAGGACAGACACTTCCATTTAAAAGTTAATATGCTGTGCTGCAAGCATCTCTGCTTTACAGCCCAAACAATTAAGAGTGCTGAACCTGTGATTTCAGGACATTTCTAATACAACATCTGGCATTCTCCTTCAAACTCCAGACAAAGGACTAGCTTTTGTTAGCCAATTCTGTATAAATTTCTCCCATTATCACTCCTGATAGAAAATAGGGGGGTTTACTGTTTTTTTCCATTTTCTAAGAGTACACTTGAACATCCTAAAAACATATACTAGTCACAGGGAAAGGAAAGAGTACAGTAGGAAAAGAAAAACTGGGTATTAAAACCAACTCTTAGGTTTGAACATATTCTACCCAAGTTTAATTAAAATGTGATCCTGACATTTGCCTTGAAGCAGCAATCTTGTATGATCTCCTTAATTAGAAAAACAAAACCAAGTACAGCCAAGCTCAGCATTATTTGCATTCAGCTCTATTAAGAAGTCTGTGTATTAACACAACATATGGCAGGTTGTCAGCTCATTTACTAACTGCTAACCTAAGAAGTCAATTTGCATCACTTTGTAAACACAGGACTTTAGTCTCCTTGCCAACCCTACTACACTACCTACAAAAAAACCAAATGAAAACAAACCCCAACCAGACACACACACAGGAAGACCCTCCAAAACCAAACAAAATACCTTGCAGAAGTGGCTCCCAACAAAAAATCTAAACAAGGCAATCTAATTTATGGGAAGCAAGTTATCTGAGGCATGCTCCACTCCGTGCCACACCCGTATTACTCCCAAAATGCCGAAACAGCCTTTCCTGACTGCCTTTATCTCCAGCGTTCCCAAGGAAAGGAAGTTGAGCATACACATACGAACAAGGGTGTGCACAGATGCAGAGGCACAGGGATATGCATAAGGTTTGTTTTGCATAAAGGAGCCATTGGTTTGCATCTGCTTATCTCAAACATTCTCCATCTTACACGAATAATGACTTTGAAAGAGGAAGCCGCATTCAATTTTTAAACATAAAAAGATATACATGAAGATGGGAATGCATTCACCTTGCAAATTCCCAACACACTTATAAAAAGAAATCTGTAAGTTTAAGCTCTCTCACAGCCAAGTTATTCTTGAATGCTGGTGCTAAACCTGTGTAAAACCAAGACGATCTAAATCTTGGAATCAGTCACATATAGCTTAGACACTGTCAGGCCAATCTGTAACTTGGCTAACTTTAGCGATTTCAGGATAATGCTACTGACATTCATTTTCAGATAAATATTAAAAATGCAACTAACAGAAACAGTAGCAAATAAACCATCTCACCTGTCATCTTCACTGGGAAGTCCACAGTTCTGCAGTCTTGAAAGGGCTAAACGAAAAAATTGCTCTGGAAAGAAAATATAAAGAAGATTAATGAAAACATTCAGTACTTGTCCATGCAAAAATAAGCATGTTGCCCTGACTACAGCGTTTTCAGACACAGTGGTTGATGTGCGCTGCGCATTAAAAAAAAACAAACCCCAAAAAAAAACCCAACTCAAAATAAGAACACTTGGAATTTAGGGCCACAGGTCATTCAATGACACCAAAGAAATACAGGTTTAACAGAGCTCCTCTCTCGAGTTTTTCCTGCTCCAGTACTTCCCTGTTGGAAAACAGCATGAGATTTGTATAAAAAAAACCCCTTAGTTATAGTAAATAAGAAATGCAAGAGTTTCTAAGACCTACACCCTGACTTTGTTTTTCTTCTACCCGCCTTCAGCTGAAACAGAAGTATCCAAGAGGAACTGTACAGCTGGGGACAGTAACCACATTACACACCTTGGGAGAAGACATGCCAGTCTGTGCTCACTGGCAAAGCTGAACAGGGGCACCTTCTCAGCCCTCCCTGGATGGGCAGACTCCTGCTGGACACTCAGTGTGCCTCAGAGGAAGACTCCATTCATTTCCAAGTGTACTTTTCCTCACTGTAACTCCAGAGGTGCAGGAAAATGCACCATCCTTGTTACACTGATGGAGGGCAAATCAAGAGTCTACAGCTCGGACCTGCAGGGTACTAGGAAGGTGCACTGTTCAGTGTTTAAAAACTCTGAGACTTGAGACTTTACAACCCTTTCCAACAGGGTGGTTAAGGCCCTTTAGAGTGTCTGGCCTTGTTTACTCTGCCCTGACCAAGGTTAGCAGCAGGCATGAGCAAAGAAACACTTTGCACAGGTGTGGAGGACCAGACATAAGCATGTTTTCTCTCAAACATTCCAACTGTTAGGACAGGAAAGATGTGATCACAACAGAGGTCTTGTGTGGATACCACCTTGCAGAGGTGGGGCAGTGCTGTTCTGAGCCAACTTCCTGCTACACCTGGAAAGTCCTGCTCAGTCCCCCACCTCGACTCACTTCCTGGAGGAGGGCTGCATGGTGATCATATTCTATCCCACACTCCATACTGAACTTTGTTGTGGGAGTGGGGAGCTTGTGGAAGTGTGTCATGGCTTGTCAGCCAGCACCTTTAAGGAGTTTGTTGTGGTAGTTGAGACACATGTGTTATCAATATTCTCATGCTGAATCCAAAACACAGCACTGTACCACCTACTACAAAGAAAATCAACTCTATTCCAGCCAAAACATGGATAGCAGAAGGCCAATTTTACTGATGTAAGTGCCCCAACCTGAGGACTTCTGCCTCAAGTAGGACTCTGGATCCCAGTCAGCTTAGGTGTGTTGATCAAAGCCCATCACACTGACTCAGTTAATATTTCACCTAGCAAAGCACTACCTAAGTATCTTTAGCACGCCAGCCCATGTACAAACAAAAGGAAACCGAATAACGTCTGTTATTCCTCACTCCCACCTTTTTGGATCTCCTCTGCTAAGAGGGGAAACCCCAACACAATGTTTTATTAGTTAAAAACAGGAAAGTGCCAGGTCAGAGGGACCAAATGAAACCATTAAGTCACTGCTTAGACACCTCCAATAGGATTGGCATCAGCACACAGGAAAGACCAGGGCCAGAGATTCAGGTGGCATTACAAGCCATTTAGGTATTTCTGTTGAAAAACAAGGAACGCAGAAAACACAAACCTGCTCTCTTTATTCCATAAGGCAGTTCAAACTTATTGCTCCCTTGGAACTCCGATACTCTCATAAAATCATTAGCGCACAGGAATGGGTATATTTTGTCATCACTGATGAAGGGAAAAAGAAAAAAAATTCAGAAATCCACAGGACATATCTGCATAAGCAAGTGATTCATGCAATTGCTTTGTAAAAAACCCTCTTTATCCTATCATTATAATTTTATCCTATTATCATCATTTTTTAAAAGAAGAAAATCCATTAACTCAGGGACAACAAGCAGATGATGGAAGAGGGGAAGGTTTAGTAACAGAAAATACAGGCAAAGAGTGAGATAAAAATATTTCTCTGCTAGTATAAGTTATATAGAGTCATTAAAATCACGTGACTGAAAGCTTACACCATGAGACTACATATTTCAGAGAATACGTAACCCAGGAAGACAATGAACAACTTCAGGTTTGAAAATAAATAACAGAGGCAGTAAGAAAAATTAAGAGTTATTATTGGATATGGCAATTTAGTAAGTAAGAATGGGATTTGAAACAAGGTGTTTTAACATGCAAATATCAGTTCCTGATTTGAGATGCACTCCCACTCCAAACAAGTGATGCTTTATGATTGTATTGACACTAGTAAGCAGTTTGGGGCAACAGGGGTATAGCCATACAGCAAAAAAAGTATGGAGTTCTCATGTCCACATTACATGCACCTTGGGTATTTTTTATTGTGGACTAACTCTAGTAGAGTCCCACAGCTGGAACACTCCTTAGCAACTGCAGCACATCAGGTGTGCTCCTACAGTGCACCTTCTGGCTTAACCAGATGTCTGAAAGGAGCCCAGGTCACATGCCAGGGCCACCTTGTGATGAGAAGCATGACACATGGGGATCACAAGGAGGTTTGCCTCAAAAGCACAATCTTCCTGCAAACTGGAACATGATGGTGTCATACCTTGTAAGAGTGAAGATAAAAGGAATGGGTCGCTTCTTTCTTTGAAAGAAAGTAACCACAGACACAGAATATCTCATAGCAGGGAAGGTACTCATTACCATATCGGCCAAGACAAGCCAAATGGATGAACAGTAGGCACAAACCTGTCACATGCTACCACACCCTTGGCTTCACCTTCAAATTAACTAGGCAACACGCTTACTGAACTGGTTGACTTTGCAGTGATTCTGCATACTGTGTCTTAGATTGTAATGTTAAGTCAGAAGTATACAGTCATGAGAAAGCCTAGTGTTATAAAAAACCCCAGCCAGCACAACTTGGTTTTTCATTGAGAACAGCTGTAAAAGATACCTTCCCTCTCAGTTTCATAAATCAAGTATTTCACTCTTTAAGCTCTTTTTATCCAGAAGATACTAACAGTCAAAATGGGAAAAAAACCCTAACAACAAAACACCACAGCCCACACACCAAGAACTGGGCCACAGGTTAAGTAAGCAACACCAGCTAACTTTAAGACATCATGCACTAAACACCCATATTGAATTTAATCACTTGCCTTGCTGTTCAGAAGCAGCTGGTAAGCTCAGACATAATAAATAATTTATCTACTGCAAAAAAATTCTTAATTCTAGCCCTTCTAGCTCTGGTTCCTTTCCAATAAATAATTCTGCCAGGTTAGAAATCCTTTTGACCTCCCCAGGCTATTACCAAAGTGCACAGAAAAGATCTTCAGCTCATGCAAACTGTCTCTATAAAGGAGCTAGAGAAATACACAAGAGACTCTGCTCTAGCTCTCCACCTACCTTCCCCTTGTTGCACACTTTTGAGTCCATTCCTGTTCCCTTGCTGAGCACCAGAGCTATCCTGCTGTGCCCAACACACAGACAGCCTGGACACACTCCATAGCCAAGGGAACTAGGACCACCTCACTGGACCAGAAGCTAACCAAACCTCAAAAGACTGCAAGTCTGCTTTGGGTAGGACAAACTTGACATCCTTCCCTGTTCTTTAAAAAGACCAACACAGCATTAACCATAACCACATTTTATTGTGCTCAAAAAGAACCAGAAAAAAAAAAGAAAGCCACAGTGTCTTTGTGCAGAGTTTTAAGACTCCTTCACCCAGGACTTGGTCTACACATCTTCTCAAGCTTTCTCAGGGCCTTACTCAATGTTTGCTCCAGAATGTGTAAATAGCCTATTTCTACCTCAATCAACACAGCCTTTCCTTCTCCCCCACTTCCCACAGAACACTCACCCCAGTAAGGGTTCAAATGCTGGTTTTAGAAGACAAGTGTTCAGCGCCTTCCTTCTCTCCATAGCCATAGGTGGCAGCCTGCAAAAGAAGAATTTCAAGGAAATAGCAAGAATAGAAATGGATAGCAGAAACAAGGAGGGAAACTTAGACAAGCCAAATCAGTAAAAGCTGATTACCAAGTTAACATTACACCAAATTTTCATGACTGCCTCTGCATGTGTTACAAAGATGGAACTTTCTCATTGCAGCACAATTATTTTTACTTGTAAAGGTTTTTTATCTCACAGTGCTGCTCCAAGGGGTCTGTAATCTCCCTTATCCAGCAAGTACCAAAGCAGGCATAACCAGAGGTGAGACCTCAGACCCACCTCCAGAGAAGCAGGACACCTGGGTTAAATCACCCCTGCAGTCATACCAGATAGCATCCCTAGTGCTGCTCAGAGAGGAGACAGTCTTGTTTGGAAAGGGAAACAGACAGCACGACCTAGGGTACTTCAAGGAAAATGAGATTCTTTGGGGATAAGTCATTCCACTCATAATAAGTCTAAGACTTAGACTTCTAAGCACATTCCTGTCTTGGCGATTTAGCCCAATTAATCACAAATATGAAGCCCAGAATAGAAGGTAAAATTCAGCGTGACCAGCATGTGTGTCTGGGCTTCATCAGGAACAGAAAGATGAAACCACCACATTAGAACCACAAGTCAAACAGACCATTAAGGTTAATTGCTTTCGGTAATCTCAAATTGTCACGTGAACACTGACACTGAGCACCCTGTGAAATCTATCAGCTGGCCAGCTTACTGCTTCCCAGCATCAACCTCACAGATGGCATTTTGCAGATTGGATTCACAGAGAATAGAGGCCTCTTTTTAAGTTTTAGCATACAAGCTCATTATTCCCACAAACCTAACTGCAGCAATTCACTAGCACAAGATCTGCTTATACACAAACTTGCACCATCACAAGTGAAACACACCTCTGATTTAATAAATTTCAAGCACAAACATTTCCCTCGTTGCTCTGCTAATTTTATTCAGGTATAACTTAAAATTGCAGAAATTTGAAAATTGTAAACTAATGTCCTTCCATCAATTCACTGCTTGTTACAAACAGTCATTGGAAGTGGCCAAAAATACTAAACACTGGAAACATGACATGGACAAATTCCTTTGACAGACATGTTACCATTGTGTTCATAACAGAAACAGCCAATGGACACAGCAGTACAATAATCAATTGAACAGGGAGTCTATGGACAAAGGCTACAGATTTTAGCCTCAATCCCTCCCACCTGCCAAAAAAAACAACCAAAAAAAACCCCCAAAATCCCCACCACAAAAAAACTCAACTGCTGAACTTACTGGGTAACTCCACTAGTCTCATAGGAAGGAGAAGCCCTCACAGAAGAAGTCTGTCCATAAAAGCTAATCCTGCAAAAAGGGAAATGTCACAATGCTGTGGTTTGCTGTAAACAGAAACCACAAGAGAAAGCTATTTTTGTTAACTGTATGCTATAAACAAGATAAAGGGAGGCACATCCATCACTACTTTTAAATGTTATCACTATTACCTTCATAACACTCTGGTCAGCCCTGGTCACAGCTGTGTAAAGGCCAATGGAAACTTAACTTCTTCAAATAAGTGCCCTGAATTTTAGATCCCAAACCACCTGTCCCGTGAGCCTTGAGACAGAGAAGGCTCACTGCCCACAAGGTTGTCACTGGGCCTCCATAAATTTCAGCTTTTCAAAAACATGTCCATTGCACCTGCAGTTATTCCCATGTATGGAGAAGGTCTCCCCCACGTCACTTATCAGACCCCTAAAAGAACAAACTAGAACTAAACATGCATGGGGTGGAAGGAGATACAGACACATAACACACACAAAGTATCTCCTCACCTGAACACCTATTTTCAAGAAACTCAGGGGGTTTCCCTGTCTCTGAGGTCCTGACCTTTCCATACAATCAGGCTCAAATTGACTACTAGATTTAAAAGCAACAGAAGAGAAGGAGGGACAGGACAGAACAATTACAATGATTCCATCACAGTACAAAAAAAAACCTCCAGCCACAAAATACACACACAGAGTAGTAATCATTTCTGATTACTACTAAACAGTCAAGCAGCAACACAGCAACTCACAGCCACATCTCTCATACAGCCCTGAGGGTGTTTGCACTCTAAGTGAACAAAGCATCCTCATACCAGTAGAGGTTATTTCTCCACAGATTTCCATGCAGTATACCATACATAACAGCAGCAGCCAGGATAAAAACCAGAAGAATTCGTTTCATGACTGGTGGACCTGAAACATAACAAAAACAAAACAAGAATTTTAAAACCAAGATAAGCTATTACATGAACTTTTATAAGGCACCTGGAAACCTACAAAAGGAAGTCATCGTTATGACAGCCATTCTCCACCACCACAGATCTGACAGGGGATCACAGAATCATAGAATTTTAGGGATTGGAATGGACCTTACAGATCATCTACTCCCAACCCCCCTGCCATGGGCAGGGGCACCTCCTCACTAGATCAGGCTGCTCAAGACCTCATCCAGCCTGGCCTTGAACACTGCCAGGGTTGGGGCATCTACTACCTCCCTGGGCAACCTGTGCCAGTGTTTTATCACCCTCACAGTAAAACACTTGTTTCTAATATCTCACCTAAACTTCCCCTCCTTCCATTTGAACGCGTTACTCCTTGTCCTATCATTGCAGTTCCTAACAAGGAAGCCCCCTCCTGCTCCCTTGTAGGCCCTTCAGCTATCAAAAAGTTGCTATGAGGTCTCCACACAACCTTCTCTTCTCCAGGCTGAACAGCCCCAACTTCCTCAGCCTGTCTTCACAGGCAGATGCTCCAGCCCTCTTATCAACCTTCTAGTCTCCTCTGGACTTGCTCCAACAGTTCCATGTCCTTCTTATGTTGAGGACACCAGAACTGCACACAGTATTCCAGGTGGGGTCTCATGAGAAAAGAGTAGAGGGGAAGAATCACCTCTTTTGACCTGTTGGCCACACTGGTTTTGATGCAGCCCAGGATACAATTGGCTTTCTGGGCTGCTAGCACACACTGCTGGCTCATGGTGACCTTCTCACCCACTGTCACTCCCAAGTCTTTCTCCTCAGGGCTGCTTTCAATTACTTCCCCACCCAATCTGTAGCTGTGCCTGGGATTGCCATGGCCCAGATGTAGGACCTCGGCACTTTATTTTGTTGAATTTCATGAGGTTTGCATGGATCACTCCACTTTGATTTCTCACATGAAGACCCAGTGACAGGAGCTGAATGCTGCTTTGCACCTACCACAGATGCATACTCTGCACAGAAGCATTGAGAGGGGCTGACTCTAGGATCTCTCTGAAGACACAGAAAAAAGACAGGCTCTTCCAGAAGCATGTCAGAGTAGAAAGTCTCTTCTGTGCACAGGCAGCCCAAAGAAACCAGACTCTTGGGTCAGCAATTGGCCTTTACAGGTACCTGCACTTTGCCTCTTTCTTGTGCCACGCACTATCAGTTTCCATAATTACACCTCTAAACAAGCATTAGCACTTTGCAGGAGACAGATAGGTTGATGAAACAGAACAGGGTATGAGCTGACACAAATTTCTAGTGGCTCTTTTAGGAACACTGAATGTTCTTAAAAGTTAGATTTCTACATTTAAAGCTGCCCTGCAGCTATTTGCTTATGCCTACACAGTCTCCAGTTCCTGACACAGGCCAGACTTCATTGCTCAAGTGACAGAAAAATGTTATTTTCACACATCGCTAAGTGAGGAAGAAAAGTGAGGACCCAATCTGGAATTTACTAAGTTATGGAGAAATATCAAAGGAAGTGTTTGTTTTCCAAATAGAGTTCGCACCTCATTGCACACTCCAGTAAAAGAAAAACAGAAAAATATCAGAAACTCATGTATCTGGCAAGACATACCGAGGGAAAAGCAAGTTCTGTATTGCTCACATCTTACACACTGAGCTGCCTTTTCAGTAGCTATGAATGAACTGCTGTTGCTTCATCTTGTCAAAATCCAAAATAGCCATTCTGGCCACAATTTACTGTGGAAATTTACTTGAGAGCTATAACCTTCTATTATTTCACTTCCCCATGATGGTAAGCAGGTTCAAAGTACACAACGCACACATACCTACTTGCCTTTCTGTATTTTACAGTGAGCATAAACAGCTGTCCAGCGAAAGAAGACATATCCAAACATACTGATGCACTTTTCAAGAGCAGGACCTCTGCATTTATGGTTTGGTTTTCTGCCTTTTTTTAAAAAAATTCTCTTTTTTTAATTCCATGTTGATTTTTAGCGTGTTTAGAGTTGCTGTTATTTGAAACAGCCCTAATGCAATGAAACTCAAGGTGGACATAGTCCAAGTGATATACAGCAATATGCTTTATGCTAGTAACTTTTCAATGTCACACCTTAAAGGCCAAGAAACTACTAGAGACATTTTCTTGTTATTAGAAATCAAAAAGCAAATTACTGCCACACTCACAGCTTCACCTCTGAAGAAATACCTAACAGCACTTGAATGCAACAAGCCACCAATTCCTTTTTTCCTTTTTTTTCCTAGCCATATCCTTTGTCAGAGTTTAACTGCAGAGTCAGAGATGGCTCTGTTAGTGGTAGATGCTGTTAAAAAAACCTTGCAATGAACAAGGTATAATACATCAACCTTAAGTATATCCTTCAAGGCTTGTCCTGCTCTGTTCTGGAAGAAATACTCATAGGCTACAGCTGTTGCAGTTTCAACATTTCATCCCTCCTTGGGAAGTAGCACTGCCTCCCTTCAGCTCCAACTCCCCTGACTCTTCTTGAAGGGACACTGCAAATTTGCCTTGATAGTCACTCTCAACTTGTAGAGCAATCTCCAAGTTTT
>NW_008661049.1:0-16037 GCF_000695815.1 Acanthisitta chloris | reverse complement strand
TTCCCTAAAACTGCAAGAACATTACAAGAAAACTCACCCACTGGCTTCAGTCGAGTGTCATTAACAATAATTGGCTTGTAATCTTGAGTGCCATCACATGGCACTGGACAACCAAGGGATCAGGCCCAGCAGCACAGGTTTAGGAAAGGCAGATCCTGTTTGACCAACCTCATCTTCTTGTATGACAGGGTGCCCTGCTTGGAGGATGATGGAAAGGCTGCCTATGTTGTATTCCTAGATTTTAGTAAAGCCCTAGGCACCATTTCTCACAGCATTCTCCTGGAGAAACTGTCTGCTCGTGGCTTGGATGGATACACGCTGGCTGGCTGAGCAAAGCCCAAATAGTGGTGGTGAATGGAGTTACATCCAGCTGGCAGTCCCAGCTGGGGCCAGTCCTGTTCCATATTTTTAAAGACAAGATATGGTCTGGACAAGAGAATCAAGTGCCAACAGTATGAGGTTCAACAAGGCCAAGTGTTGGGTCCTGTCCTAGGGTCACAACAATCCCAGGCTGCACTTGAGGCTGAGGGAAGAGTGCCTTAAAAGCAGCCTGATCAACAGCCAGCTGAACATGAGCCAGCAGTGTGCCCACGTGGCCAACAAGTCCAATGGCATCCTGGCTTATATTAGAAATTGTGTGGCCAGCAGGACTATAGAAGTAATCATCCCTCTGTCCTCAGCGCTGGCTGCACCTCGAGTTCTGTGTCCAGTTCTAGGTCCCTCACTGCAAGAAAGACACTGAGATGCTGCAGTGAATCCAGGGAAGAGCAAAGCTAGTGAAGAGTTTAGAGAAAAGGTGGCTCAGGGGAGACCTAACCACTCTCTACAGCTACCTGCAAGGAAGCTGTAGCAAGGTTGAGGGTCAGTCTCTTCTCTCAGTTAACAAGTTATAGGACAAGAATAAACAGCCTCATTTTGTGCCAGGAGAGGTTTAGACTGGATATTAGGGAAAACTTCACTGAAAGAGTTATCAAGCCCTGAACAGGTTGCCCACGGAATGCTTGAGTCATTATCCCTGGAGATATTTAAAAGACATGCAGATGTGGCACTTGGGGTATGGCTGAATAATGGATGTGCCAGTGCTGGGCTAATGATGATCTTAGAAGTCTTTTCCAACCAAAGCAATTCTATGATTTACTTGAAAAAGGCACCACACTTTTTGGGTTTTTCTTTCTCTGTCACTATTTTTACTCCCTCCTGCTTTGCAAAGGTTTGCCAAAACATCCTACTAAAGTGAAAATTAACTGTTTACTTTTTACTCCATAATTCAAATCAATGCAAACTTCAGTTAAATGAACATAACGTGCCAGCTCTTCAGACAAAATTGCTAAATTAACAACTGAATAAACTGCTGATTTTGCTGACTTCAATGAAAGAGTGGAGCTCGCTGAAGAGTCAGATCAAGCTACAAAGCAGAAAAAAAGGCAAAGGTGCCCATAAAGGGTCTATTAAAAACAAAAATATTATTTGTAACAGTATTATTCACAAGAAAAAACAACTGTTCTACTTGCAAAGTATTTCCAAGACGTTCACACAGCCTGGAAAAAAAAAAAGTCATTAAAACAGGCAAACATATCAGCATCATTCTACAAACAAGACCATAAGGGATCTGTAACAACTTTCAGTGCCTTATGTAGGACACTCAGCCTGGCACACACATAGTGGGCCCACCCCAGCTTCAAACAAACCATCATTAAGAACATACCCAACTCAGCTCTTAGAAACATCAAATGGTGTCTAATTATACAAGTGTCTTCTCACCATCCCATCCCCCAAAGCCAGCCTTCATTTTGTGTTTGAAGAGAAAGTTCTGTAGTCAAGTGTTTTTAGTGAAGACTTTCTTAATCTGCTTTAGTAAACAGAACCATGGCCTTATTTACAAGAGAAATTATTCTGGGTGTATTTTTAATGGTGACAGCATTTCACAGAATCATAGAATCAACCTGGTTGGAAGAAACCTCAAAGATCATCAAGTCCAACCCTCCCATTGTTATTAGACCATGGCACTAAGTGCCACATCCAGTCTCATCTTGAAAACCTCCAGGGATGGTGAATCCACCACCTCCCCAGGCAGCCCATTCCAATGCCTGATCACTCTCTCTGTAAAAAATCCCTTCCTAATATCCAACCTAAACCTCCCCTGGCAGAGCTTGAGTCTGTGCCCTCTTGTCCTACTGCTGGTTGCCTGGGAGAAGAGACCAATCCCCACCTGACTCCAACCTCCTGTCAGGCAGTTGTAGAGGGTGATAAGGTCTCCCCTGAGCCTCCTCTTCTCCAGGCTAAACACTCCCAGCTCCCTCAGCCTCTCCTCATGGCACTTGTGCTCGAGTCCCTTCACCAGCCTCACTGCCCTTCTCTGGACCTGCTCCAGCACTTCAATATCCCTCCTGAACTGAGGGGCCCAGAACTGTACACAGTATTCAAGGTGTGGCCTCACCAGCAATGAGTACAGGGGCAGAATCATCAGAATCATTTTCCAGCTCTCCCTTCCTATTTTAAAATAGCTGAGTGTTATACAAATTTAATCAAAGGAAAACAAACTCCTACGATGCAAATATTGCACTAGAAAATTCTCATTGTCAGGGACAAAATAATAGGCAATCAAGACACGGTTCAGATGTGAAATGACAGTCCTGTTTCAGTCTGCTGCACCACAAGAGCCAGCATCTTGATTTAAGTCCATCAACCCAAATGACAGAGGTCATGGTGCCCTTAGGTCAATGTCAATCAGGGTTAAGCAAAACAAGGACAAAGCTGGAGCTCAAGTATTCAACTCCCTCTCTCTTTCTAAGAAGCCTATAGTGATCCACACAATGAAAGGAGCAAGGAACCCAGCACACCAATGACACACAGTGTCAGCTGGTCAATTTCCTGAAAGTAAGCAAGCAACAGGATGCTTAAGTGTTGCCAAAGTTTGTTGGCCATTTTTTAGTGGGAATCTAAGCTAGCTTTTGTGCTTCAACTTCCTACTTCCCCCAAAGCAGAGCTACAATTACAGAATTCACAGAATTAGAGTTGGAAGACACCCTTGAGGATCATCTAGTCCAACTCCTGGCCCTGCACAGGACAGCCCAAAGAATCACACCATGTGCCTGAGAGCTTTGTCCAAGCACCTCTTGAACTCTGAATTAGACAAGCCTGACTCTGTTATGGTATTATGAGACCTTAGAGATGAGCTTGCATCTCCTATTGACAGATGGGTCCTCCCCAGCTCCCACCAACCCACCAGAAAGATTCATTTGGGTATATGATCAATTAGCTATACTAAGTCCAGAGGCTAATTTTTTCTTCCCTTGGTGGAAGTAGGGACCCCACATCCTCATCAGAGCTGCATCTTTACTCACAGTCAGTCTTTATTCTGGTACAGTGAGGTAACTGCTGTGAGCCATTACCTCAGAGACTCTGTTTATCATCCAACTTAGATATGCAGCTGATGCAGCCATATCACAGAATAAAATAAACCTGCAGAAATCTACAGCCATTGGATTGAGCAATCACATGACCACACTACAAACACCTTTTTTTTCTAACCCTTGTAAGCCTTCCTTTTGCTTTCTTCCTTTAAAATTAGGTTGTTAATAACATGATGAGGAGGCTTTTCCATCTGTCCTGTAAAGCAGCTTTGACTATTACTGAAGAGTTAATAAGTATTTTACTAAAAAGAGGCTATTACTAAATTAAATAGCACTCATCTTAAAACAAGATTAGCTCCATAAACTGTCAGTAGACTATGTAACTTCTTGCTGCTGCAATTAACTGACAGCCTGAGAATTTCAGCTCACTCTCAAATTCCTAGCCCTTGTAGTTGTGGGGGAGGAAGTGAGCTTGAAAATGTGTTTCAAACAGACCTTGGAATTTAAAGGGACAGCAGAAAAAGCATGTAAGAACCTAATAAAGGTTTAAAAAGACATCAGGATTTTTAAGAGGTAGTCAGGGTCTTGTGGGTTTGCTTGTGATCAAGTATGTGCATAGTTCATTAACTCTCCCCCTCTTCATGAAGAAAACACTGCAGACAGACAATATAACAGCACTGTCACACAGTATTAAAGCCACTGAAGTGGCTGAGTCAGTCTAGTGTCTTCCCTCTCTCACATGCACCTGAAGTTCTTACCATTTTCAGTGGTCCTGTTGATTCTAGTTTATTAAGAAAACAGAAGTCCTCACACATATTGTTTAAATTAAATATCTTGTGTTATCCTAGCAATGTGGTCCCCAATCAAAACTACATTTCTAACTCTTCAACAACAGTGACCTGGTTTTGAAGTGGTAAATTTAATAGTATCTTAATTGGAAAAGATTCTTGCTAACCTCTCCTGACCTACACCAAACCAAAGCACTCTGACCTTTTGTGTGGCTGCACACTAATGCAGGAGAGGCTGCAGTAGACTGTTTTAATGGCCTAAGTGCTTGTCTCCCTCCCTTTTATCATCATCCTGCTAGTGGTGCAACCTATTCTGTACCACAAGAGACGCCACTACATTTATTATTTTGTGGACAATTCAGGATCATTTTATTCCATTTTTGTCTTTCAAGGCTAGACACTGGTATTTTGCTCATCAGAACACAAACACCCACTGGGTCAAGTGAAAAGAAAAAGCAACTTAATCAGGATTTTTCATCCACAATCACCACTTCAGTTTGCCTCTGTCCAAAGTCTTCAAGATATCTGCATTGCTTTCCCTCTTGTGAGACTCTGAAGACCTGTTTATAATCTCAGAAATTTCCCACACAGGCATATCCTTCAGCTAATAGATATCGATAAAGAATTCAAGTCCAGTTAGACCTACTGCCCCTGCAGTCCTAATTTACCTAGAAGGAGGTCAATTCCACCACTTGTGGTAGAAGAAAAAGGTTAGCTTCTTTCCCAAAGGCTGTAGGCAGGCCCAGGAACAAGCATGGTTCATCTCTGTGTCTTGGGCATAACAGGCAACACAGCACCTACACCTCTCCAAAACTTACCTTCAGCCCCACGCTCTCACTTCATTCCCATTACCACCTTTAAATGCAAGGGATCAGGCATGGTGGACTGTTCTAGCCAAACCTAAGTCCTTCAACATTTCAAACAATACTGAAAAAACAAGTCTGTAGCCTTCCAAGAAGACTCAATACAAAGAGTTTCATAGAGATACCACTTTTAGGCCTACCAATGCAAAATTTAATGCCACTTAAACCAGCTCCACTGATAAAAATCCCCCAAAGTACAAAGCCTCAGCCAGTACATCCTGCCAGAAAACCCTAATGAGCAAAAACCAGTGGAGCACAGGCACCAGATATGACTCAAATGGTCTCAAATAGGAGCAGTATTCTGTGCAACTGTCTGAAGCTGAGTTATTTAGCCCTGCTGAGAGGCAGAACACTGTCAGCTCCAGCTTGGAGCTATCACAGGGTTGCTATGCCACCCTTGAGATCCGAGCTAGTATTTCGGCTCTGATTATCACAGTGCAATGTGGATCCCTGGCACCAGCTCAGGGTGACAGGACTGCATGGTGGAGACACACAATTAAAACTGCAAGAAAAAAAAGAGATAGCAGGATTGGTATTTCTCACGTGGTCAATGTTGTTTTTAATTATTCTTTCCCTCCAAGATGGAAAATAATATTCTCTAATGCTCCAAAATGGCTTAGGGCTCATTCCAACAACTGACACACTTTTTGTAGTACGGGTAAACACTGCTAACTTCAGCCTAAAAGTCAGTCCTAGATAGATCTAAATCCAACTCATGGCTTTGAGGGGAAGAACAACAGTAACTATTGGATGCTTATCTAACTGGTGTTCTGTAAGTATCACAGATATCCACAAACCTTGCCTATAATTCCAATCAAGAGTGAGATCAAGTCTACAGCCTCAGTTTCTTGCCTGCTTTTATGCCTTGAGATGAGGACTAGAAGAAAGTGACCAATTTATGCAAAGGTTCACAGAAGCTTTTTTTTTCCCTGTCCTGTCCCTCTATAGCCCTCCCCTCAACAAACTTCACTTCTTTTCCCCTCTTTCTTCCTCCAGTGAACTTAAACACAGATCAGCAGTTACTGTCATGGCCAGCAGCCACAGAGATGCAGTGTGGCACACAAATAACTATTTTGGGTTTGGTCAAAAGCAAACCTGTGCGTGCAAAGTCAAAAGCAGGTATGAGCTAAGCAGAGAGCTCTGCTTCATCAACTCCCAGAGCTTTAAACAAAGCAAACACCATAAATACAGCTCTAACAACACCTTAAAAAAATATTAACTACAGACACACACAAATTCAGCAACAGAGCCTTAGCTGAAAGATTTTTTCCCAGCTCTCTTGTACTCTCCCAGATTAACCTTTAAAGCTTTAGCCAGCCTAAGCTAGGCTGCTATTTATATATTACACATCATAGGTGTCAGTATAATACATGACAGAACAAAGAAACAGAGAACGGGTGCTATAAATCCACACAGCTCCTCATGCATACTGTGGTGACAACACTGCTCTTTCTCAGTCTGTTTCCCCTCTCCCTTCAGCTCTTCTTCCAGAAAGACTGGAATATAAACAAGCCATGCAACATGTTCTGGGGGTCAGAGTGCAGGCCATTTTCTTCTTGTACTTTGACTCGCACAACTGAAAAGGTTTCTGTAAACTTGAGCTGCTCTTCCTGCAGAAATAGAGCATCATGGTTTTGAGTTGTTTCGCTTCTTCGTCTCCTTTTCAAACAAGCCAGGCCACAGACATACTACACAATGCTTGAGAAAATAGAAAATGATTAATAGAAATACACACATCCCAGTACAACATCAGTTACTCATTCACACCCACTGTTCTTTGTCCATGAGTGCGTGCAGTCAGAGGCTTGAGGTCAAACAAGCAATTCTCCTTAGGTTTCCCAGAAAGAAAAGATTGGTAAAAAGAGGAAGGAGAAAAAGCTGGAAATAGACAAATTAGACAAGTTTCAAAACAGTTAAGTTACAAACTGTATCTTGCTCACCAGATTTTTCCTCCAGGAACATGATCGATCTAAATAAAGGTGCAACTGGAAAATTTAATCTGTATTTATTATATGTGCATATTCACTACAGCATTACATTCACCTTAAAATGAGGCACACTTTGTCTTCTAACAATGCCTAGGATATCTAAAACATCCAACTCTGCCTGATTTAGAGCTAGTGATTTAACCTTAGCTCACACAAAAAATAGACATGAATTACAAAACTAAATCCACCCGCCAGTTTAGGGAAAATAAAGAACAATCTCAAACTTAGGCTAAAATAAATCACAGAAAAGACCACCACAAAAGACACACCCAAACAAAACAAACAGAAATACAAACAACACCAAAACATACTCAAAAGCAAAATTAGGGCTCTCAAAGAGAGAGGGAATAATGTGTTGTTTTTTGGTTGCCTTTTTTTTTTTTAAGGATAACTGAGAGGACTATTTTATTCACTTCACTATCAGCACCTGGAGAATGAAACACTCTTCATCTGTAACAACAGAAAATCCCAAGTAAATCAGACTCATTTCTCACTTAGTCATAACAGTATAAATCCTAACCCGTAGTGGTGTCAGAATCTGTCCTGAGAGACACAGGTACTTTTTGTATGACTAGTTTTCACAGCAGCATTTGCAACCCCCAATCATGATGCATTTCAAATACACACAGACTGCCATCATCTAATGCCACAGCTCTTTTTACGCTAACTTTTCGTGCCCATATTTTACCATATTTTAAAAATCAACAAGTTACATTATGCAGGTTTGTGTGGATTAAGAGGCCCAGAAAAGAGGTGTGAAAGTGCTCCTGCCAGCATACAAAACTGAACAGTTCAATTTTCATGTAAATAACCTGCAAAGCATGTCTGTAGTCAGAGCCCCAAACATATGCTCCCTGATCTTTGCTGTGTGGCTCCCTGTCTTGCCTCTACTGCCAAAAATCCCCCTCCACCCCCGGCCCCCTCAAAAAAACCAAACAATAAAATCCCCAAACCACCAGCTGTTTGAGATACAATTTACCCCAACTGCAAATTCTGCAAGTCAATCTGCTGCAATGCATCTGTGCCAAGGAGAGCTCTGGGATTCTCAGGAATGCAGCAAAACAAGTCAGTGAAAAGTGTAAAACTAAATGAATTCAGGGAGTGAGGAAAATGGAGATAAGTGGTAGCACTTAGCCCACGCTACTATTACTACTACATCTTGGAAGCTTCTCAGGACAAGGATCCTGCCAGCTCAGGAGGAATCCGCAGCACAGCAGCAGTTTGAACAGCTTCTCTGGCAACATTAATGCTTTATATTTCCCAGTGCTTCCAATGAATGCATTCACACTGCCTTTGGAACTTAAATGCACAACTTAAGTGCTAACTACCTTAAGAAAACTAATCCCAAACTGACAGTGCCAATCTGGAAAAGCTGGAATATTGTAAACATTAAGGCTATTTTCAAAACCTTCTTTATACACAGCTTTGTTTTCTCAGCACTAAAGCTCAAATACATTATTTGCATTAACAACAAAACCACCCATAAGAAAAGCTCTAATGAGCAGCTTCATAACTATGAGAATGCTTTGTGGACATAAAATGTTTTTGAGCTAACAAAGAACTGTTGTACAGGTTGCAGCAGAGCCTCTATCTGATCCCTTAAAGGCTTTTAGTGCTTTGTTTTATTTCCTAAATGCGAATACAGGAAAAACTACCACATACAATATCCAAACACTACATATCTTGAGGATTGAGAGCTACATGTAGTCCTGACCAACATTTAACATAGCACAAAGTCCTGATGTCTTTTCTCAATGGGAAAGGTTGCCAGTGAATCTACACGTGTTTTTAAAAAAAATTTGTTTGTAAGGTAGTGAGTTTTCCAAGGGGAAGAAAGATGGGGTGTATCCAACTTCAGAACTTCAGAGTATCATTAATCATGTGTTTCCTTAAACAAATCTGAAATGAATTTCATAATAAAAACCCATGACAAAGGAGCAGGCTAAAAGACACAAAACCAGAAGTGGAATTCCTCACAGAGCAACTGTCAGTCGCTATAACAGAATTCAGCTCCTTACAGAACTTCGCACATTCATGTATTTTCATGTATACAGAACAATAAAATGACACTACAACAGCCCTTACTGCAGCACAAACTTTTTGTGGGTATCTGTCCTGTAGCGGAGTTCATAGCCCTGAATTACACACTTTAGTTTCCTTACCTATACAAGAGGAAAGCTAATTATCTCTGATGGTAATCTGCAGTTGCCATCTGTCTGGCAGGAAAGCTGCCTCAATGAGTCAGTACAGAATGCTGGGAAAGGTTATATGCTTTTCTCCACGCTACACAGAGACACCCATTGAGGACTTTTGAGACCTGTCCTTCCTGAAGGTTAAACCCACCACATTTCCTCCTCGAAACAGAAAACTGATGTACTGCTTTTCTTCTCTTTCTTTTCCGAAAAGGTCATGCCTAAAACTCAGTAGAGTGAAAGACTCATTTCACCCCAGCCACACACCTCTCGTTCCCAGTCTCACAGCCCTCCCATTGGGGTTGCCAAGATGCCTCCAAGCCCAGCTGAGAGCAAGAAGGCAGAGGGGCAGACAGGCAGGAAACCGAGGGCGGGATGCAGACACTCAGCTTGGTCTCTGCTGCGGCAAAGGCTTCACATAGAACCTTCGGCAGCATATTATTAGCTCCTTCCATCAGTTTGCTTTCTTCCTTTATAAGCCAAGTCTGGTTTACTATTAGGTGAAACAACATCTATTTTTGCTGTTCAGTTCTCAGTTTTGACAGTCCTTAAATGCTACAGCAAAACAAAGAGAAGTTTCTTCAGGACTGGAGTGTTTTTAAACAGATTAGCTGTCCTCCCCTAACTGATCTTTGCTGAGCATTGAATATGCTCAGGGCTGTGTGAGTATCTCCTCTGAAGACAAGAGGGTAACCATTAAGCCCTGAGACAAGACAGGGCTCACCTCCCTGTGAGTCACAATAGGGCAATAAACTTGTGTAGCAGTTTTGTTCTACCATGACCAAACCGGCCCCTGCTGCAGCAGTGATAAAATATGAAGTCTAATATTTGCCTCAGCATAAAACTGGAAGTCTTCTAGAGCAAGATACACTGTAAATGGCACCTGCTGTGTTGGCTACTGGCATCTTTTCCATGCTATCCTGAGCACACCAAATCCAGCTCAGCCTCCAGCATCACCATGTGCTCTCAGATTGCTATTCATGCCACAGACGATGCAGAACTCCATTAGAGCATGAAATGCCATACAGTAAAAGGCTTTTTGTTCTGTTCTATCGCATGTGTTCACAGCATGAAATGAGATTTATGCAATCATACCATGTATGCGTGAGTGCATGTCCTTTCTTTCCTTCCCCATAGATACTATGAACTCCTTTGGCTAATTTCAGTCACATTTAAGAGGAGATTAGGAACTTAATGTGTTTGAGACCTCCACAAGTTTTGTGAAAATAAGTATTCGTCTGGGTAAAACAAAGAAATTCTATAAACTCATTTTTAATTAAAGATCAGAACATATATGCAGAAAGACATCACAAATCTGATTTCATTATATCCTGTCACACAAGTGTGTGGAAGAGACATTATAAGAGCCTCTACGCATTAAAAAAAAGAAGTGCTAAAATTTTGCAAAGCTTTGTACAAACATGTAAGTGTCCAAATTTTCCAAAACAGCTGCATGAAGTTCAACATTTTAAATATTCTTTTCAGTCACTTAGTCACTAACACAGATAATGTTAGCTGACTTGAGTCACTCAGCTTCAAAAACATGACTCCAACACCAGTCAGTATTTATTATAGAAAATATTCTCAGTGAAATCTGAAGAATGATTTGCATACTCTATTTCACTTCACAGTTCTTTCTGAAAAGCTCTGAAAAACATTTTCAGTATACGTTAGAAATCTTTACGCTAATGTAAAACCTACGGTTTGAGGCTAAGCCATCTAAGAACCAATGTCCCAAGTTAAAAACAAATCATGGTGAGCCATTAGCACAAAAGAACGAATGAATGAAAACCGCTATTTCATTTGAATTGTTCCAATGAAAATGAAGCAACAGTATTTCCTTAGCATGCTCTGCAAGAAAAAGCAGTCTTGACAAACTGTACTTACACTAGTATTTTAATCATTTGTCTACTCAAAACCCAGTTTACACACCTGTTCTGTGCTGCACCACACAAGGTGAGCAACACAGGCACAAGAAACACTCTACCATGTCAGGCCAAGGTCCACCTAGCCCACTAGGGTGTCTCCAGCAGAGGCAGAGGGAGATGCTATTTCAGGACAACACATTTACAGACATTTTGTGGTTCATTCCCCTTGTCCACACACCCCCCTTGCAGCATCTCCAATTGTTTAGTACAGGAGTTGGAGGACAGCGTTCCTGTCTACTCCTTTTAGCATCCTTTTATGGGCCTACACTTGGGAACCAGGACACAGAAAAGGACAGAAAACCCACCAAAGGAGACTGAAGTGGTACTGCTGCATCAGAGCTGCTGAGCTGTGGAGTGCCTCACTATGGAGACAGCCCTGAGGCCCTCAACTTTCTGAGAATGGAGAATAAAAACTGCTAGGAGGGGGTGGGGTTATAAAATTGGAAGGGTTGAAGGATAGCCTTCCAGATCTTCAGCTGAGGCAAGTAACAGTCACCCTGGCTCATTAAATATTGCAAAACATCTGGACAAGAAGAGCTAGCTGTAGTTTTTCCTTAACTGTTTCCAGAAAAAAAAACCAACTCAGATAATCAAATGAGAAGGCAGTAACTTGTCTACACAGGGGGCACAATCAAGACTAGCTACAACATGCTAGCAAGCCTTGTGCACATCCAGCAATCCAGACAAATCCTAACTTGCTCCTGTGCTTCACCAAGTGGATTTAATATTATGGCTGCATTTAATCTTGTGCAAACGTTATGTTCAAACAAACCCTACAGCATATCTCGCATCTACACCACTAACCTCCTCCTGGTCTAGTCCCACATGTCAACTTCAGACTACCTGAAGCACTGTAGACAGAGGCGATAAGGTTTCCAGGCTGCTCAGATGTGACTCTGGTGGAGGACACAGATACAAGGACTTCAAAGAAATGGGAAATACCTACTTTAACTGCCAAATGATGAACCAGGTTCCATTCAGCAACAAGAGCTTTTGGGCAGCAAACACCTTCCTTTCTCTTCACTGCTGCGAGAAAAATCTACAGGTTTCTTTCCTGCACTGTCCCTTGAGTTATGCTAAGGTGCTTGTATGGTCCTTTCCCTAAACAGATCATTTCCCCCACACGGGTTATCGTGTAGCCAAAAAGTCAGTACGACACACCTGCAAAATTTAGCTGCCCAAAATGGAGCTATATAAACCAACAGTTACACGGGAAAAAAACAAAAACCAAACCACAAAACCCCCCAAAAAAACAGATAATGGCAAAAACACAACTTCAATTTCTTTCTTACCTTGGGAAAGTGACTTCTCCCCCCATCCCACATGCAGTATCATTTGTATCTTATACACACACATATTTTGTATTCAGTATTAAATGGCTATCCCACAGGCATACTTCCTCTGCCTACCTCTGCCAAGGCTCTGGGCAAGCTGATGACACACCCCCACACCATTCACATGTCACTGCTGGCCACAGGACTAGAAGGCAGGGAAAGCAAACAGCAGCCGAATACCACTGCGCTGCAGAGTCAGCCTGTAGATCCAGTCCAACAAAGAACTTTTCTGACCTCTGCAGAGGTCTCCTTACTTTAGTGTTTCTGACCTGTACTCACAAGGGCTAATTCTTTTAGAAGTGAGTTGAAGAGTCTGTGGAAATCTAAGACTGTTAGCCCCATGCCTCACAAATACAGTTCCCTGTCGGCTAGTGGCCCAAAATAAAGCAATATTCCTGTTAGGGGAATGGAACCTTGCACTGTAAATCAACAGATGTTAAGAGCTGCAATGATTAAGACTGACCTTCATTTCATTCCTGCCTGCTCTTAAAAACAGTTCCTTAATTACTCCATTCTTGCCCTCCTAACAGGAGAGAGAATCAACTTTGTGGTTCCTTAAGTTTTCCAGACTTTCCTTCCCAGTCAGGGCAAGTGGGAGGTATTGAAGTTTTTGCCTTGCTCCTCCTGGCTCTGCTGCAATGTAAAGCAGTTCTAGCACACCGTACTCCAGCTTTGCTGCTGCGGCCAGGGCTGGGAGCAGGGGTAACAAGGAAGTTACACAAACTTTGGGTATTATCAGAGGGAGGCTTACATTTTGCTCACTCTCTCACACAGTGCTGGGTTTTTCTGTTGAGATACCAAGGCTTCACTTTTGCCTTCAGGAATAACCAACTTCTAACACTGAAGAGCCAGTCCACCTCAACATAATGAAAGGACATGATATTTTAAGATGACAGGTCCAGAACACCTCAAGAAACACTGATGCAAAATATTTTACCACATTCTGCACTTACATTTGTTCAACCCATTTTTTTCAAAAGGGAGTGATATTGCAGGAGAATCACGTCCCCTCCTTTTGCTTCACAGCCCACACCAACTGACATTGCCTGTCACTTTTTGAACCTTTCTGTACAAATAGCAGCTACTGATATCAGTGATTAGTACTCTGAACAACAAAATGAAAGCAGATTAATTTTCACACACTATTGAAAGGTGACTTATAAAGGAAACAAGAGCTTGCACATCATATTTTCCTCCCAACCTCAAGGCACATCAAGAAAAGCTAAGGTTTTAGGCTCTTCTGTAGGAGGAAGATAAAAGAAAGATGATGGCTTAAAGTTCACACAAGGAATAATAAATAAGAATAGCTTTTATTTCATTTCCCCCAAAGACTGTGAATATGCACAGAAGAAATCATATGTGACACAGTAAAAACCAAAGTAGAAGAAACCGGATTAATGAGGAAGGTCAGGGGGGTTTTATTCTGCTACAAAAATCTTGGTCTTTTGAGTAAATAAATGGCAGAAAATATAAACTCTGAAAAAGGAAACAAATCCTGTACATTCAGTTACTCCATAAATTAATTTCCCAATACTATTTACTCTGTAAAGCCAGAGAAACTGATGAACAAATTATTCAAATGAATGACAAATTAGATGCCATAAACTGGATAAACTAAACTCCTCTTCAACACAGTACACATTTCAACTGATTTAGCTAAAACATGCAAACACATGTAAGGAAAGAAGACTGTAAAAAGTATTTCAAGTCATCTTGAGCCTGTTCCTAAAATGCACTTAACTAGGCAACCACAGCAGAGTATCTCAGATCATACCCACAGTAAAAACAAAATTACATGCTTATAAGTAAAATAACCTTAATGTTAATGTACCAACACAAACAGCCAAGATCCTGTGCTACAGCTCAAGCAATACTGTGGAGGAAAAAAAAATAAGAGCCTTTCCTCAGAAGCCCCTTTGAGACAACGGTGAGCTCGCAGAGACTCATCTTGGTCTCCCAAGTTTATCTTTAAATGATCCACTTGGCTGCATCCTCTGTCAGGCCAAAATACTTGACACCCTGTAGCATACAAAGCAACACACAAGAAGCAGAAAACCACCAAACAGCCAAAGTAGGCTTATGAGAACTTTTTCAAACCTGTCTTGGGAGGATGCATCAAACCTTTACCAAAATCACAGTGTGCCCAGAAACTAACAAAGGAAACAAACCTGAGATAACAACATTCATGGCACGAAAACAATCACATAAGGAAGAAAGAATAATTGAAAATCCTCTAAAACGGTCTCTACCTGTAAGCTATGAGAAGTCTGAGAACGTGGTCAAGAAACATCTCAAGATGCAAGACTCAGGAACTTGTGATCTCTCTGTCACCTTTCAGGTTTTACTGTCCCCACTACACACTGCAGCTGCTCCCATGGGCACTTCCCTAACTGGCAAGTGCTTCCACAGAGAACTTCTCCTCCTAGTTTTAAACAGGGGGGTGGTATTTGTGCACTGGCAAACTCATGACTCTCCGGGGATGATTCATACAGCAGCTCTCCTACAGCCACGATGACCCTCAGGGAGACTGTGGGACTTACCCACCTTTAATAAAGAGCTGTAAGCTTAAAGAGTTACTTAATGGACTGCTTCAGTTCAGTGCAGACAGACATGCTAAAGAAGCAGGTACTGTTATCATGTTGGGAAAAAAGGTTTGTAGATTTGTTTCATATAGGTGGGAAGAACAATCGAGTCAGCTAGAGTAATCTTACATGTGAAAGCAAAGTTACTTTAGTTCCAGAAATATCACTTCTGAGACTTAATCAGGAAAGGGTATTTCCTGTTCAGAAATGGATGGGTAAGGGAGCCCTGCTCCATACACATTTCCTTTTCCTTTAAGACCTCTCTGAATTAAGTTTCTTAAGTTTAAGAGTGAGCAGTGGCACTCTCTACAAAAGATGCTATGTACTTTTATGCACAACATTTTTATACAGTTCAGCTGCAACAGAATTACCGGGTTAAAACAAGTAATCCCATCCCATTGCGAAGTGCATACTTTTCTGTTCTGCAACCACACTGTACGGAAGAAAAGCTCATCATCACGAAGGTGAAGAAGAAAGAGACAAAAACTGAAGAAAGCTAGGTGGTAAGTTTCAGTGGAGTAACAGGAACACAACAGCCATAAATCCCAACAGAACAGCCGTTCATCTCCCTGGAAAGTTTAATTTGAGAAAGGACAGCAGGACTGATCTCTCAGCCTGTGGTAACTAAAATAAAAAACACCACCCCCACTGCCGAATAATAATTCAAATTGAAAAAAAAAAAAAGGAGCAGAAAACATGAAACTTCCAGGGTTTGTTTCTTCCTTAAACTAATGGATTTGCATAACTAAAAGGAGAGTCTACCCACAGAGCCATTGTTCCTTCCCCGAGGCCTTCGGCATTTCCAGGAGGCAGTTCCTCCCTCTCGGTGCCCTCGCTGGAACCAACCCGCGAGCCGAGCAACGCGGGGGGATCACCGGACCCGAGCGGCTTAGCAGAAACCACGAATCTCCCCTCGAATGTCACCTCCGGAGCCTCCCCGTGCGGGGACTGCCCTGCCGCGGCCCCATCCCGCGGCTCACCGCGCCGAGCTGCTGCGGGGACTGCGGAC